>NC_063212.1:3381855-3441855 GCF_017589495.1 Alosa alosa
TCTAGTTCATTTTAAAAGTGACAAATCTTGTTGATTTGTTACACATCAGAATCTTGTTTCAATCCATATAACCTAAACCTATTGATGGCTTATTTTATAAATGTATCCATATTCCCTCAAAACTAACTAGAAGAAATCATTTGAGGGGTAATTTTTTAAAAGAATTCTCTGGGGGAGCATACCTCCAAACCCCCCTAGAATTGCTTGACACTGTATAATTTAAGTACAGACTACACAGATTGTATAGTGATTACACAGAGAAAGAAATTCACATATTAAGACTAGTGTTGCACGGTGTATCGATACTAAAAAGGTATCACGATGCCTTCACACAAAAAACGATACGATTTTCGACATTTTTAGAATCGATACTTTATTAAAATAATAACGTTCTGTGTTTGTGTGAACTGCTGCTCTCACTGCTCCTTGCACGCATCTAGGCAAGTGGGCGTGTCAAGCAGGCAGCTCTGAGTGAGTGAGTGCGCAGCCAACGTCAACATAGTTCTTTGCCGACAGTCCTCGGCCTTGTGGATAAAACAAAAGGTGAAGTAAAATCTGCAACTATTTCGGATGTTTCAATCCGTTTCAAAAGTCATTTAAAAGCAGTAGGCTACGCATGGAACTTGGCTAAACACCTCGCAGACATATCCCAACATTTTTAAAGAGTTCAAAAACGACAGGTTAACGAATATGCTATAGAAAACACGACTACATGGTTAGTGCCAAGTTCTTCTCTTCTGTTTTAGTCTAGCCTAAGTGAAACGAGTATATGGTTCTCTGAGATAAAGCGAACCTTCCTTCATCAATGCGTTTTGACGAGACATAACGAGCTGTAATCATTTTGACGAGACATAACGAGCTGTAATCATAGGGTGCTAACGTGATGAAAGCGCAATGTTCACGCCAGAATAACATTACCATAACTTGTAAACAATCTATTTCATGTTCGGTCAGTACTACTGGTAATATTTGTCATGGCATGTAGAGTGCAATTTGTTTAATAATTATTGGCCAGATGTAAGATGGGATACCTGAAATGCGCTAATTAAAGCCCACGGCATATAATACCACCAAAGCGTGTTGAGTCCTAATAATAATAGCGGCTTATTGTTACGTGGTAGCAAATCATGTTATCAAAGAAATAGACGTAATGTAGGAATGCACACAGATATATTGCAACAAGTAGGCTAATGGTGTAGGCCTACAGTATCTGACGAAGACCTGAGTGGTTGGAATGTCGTACTTGTACACTGGGCGCAAAGAAGACTATCCTCACATTTTTACCTTTGCAACTGCCAAAGAAATCCCATGAACACGGTAAGGCCTAGGGTAGCCTATACTGTACATAAGATGGCCTAAAGATTAGGCCCCTCTGCATAGCATTCAGTGATTTGCATGCAGTAATTTCAACACTGACCTTGATCTAGCCTAGTTTGGCTATTTAAAGCTACTTTATTGCCAAAACAACACAATGTAAATGAACTATAACAAACAATAAAGGACTTAATCACACAAAGTAGGCCTACTATTTTACTGACTATAAAAAATGATAATGTATGTAGGAAGTTTAGAACCCAGAGTTGACCTGCACAGTACAAAAGTGCACCGAATTCAACACAAATGATTCAATACACTTGGAGGAGGTATGAGTCCTTTCTTTTCCAGATATCGTAGGATTTTGCCGTAGTATCGTTTCAGTATCGAGCATCGTGATATTTATGGCAGGTATCGTATCGAAGTCATAATTTTGGTATCGTGAAAACACTAATTAAGACCCACATAATCCAAAACGCCAGCTACATCTCCGATTTGCCTCCCACCTCATGTAATGTACTGTAGAGAACAAAACATATTCAATGAAATCCGTAGAATTTTAAGTTTTGAATAATGTCCATGGCCCCCCTCCTGGAACCTCAAGCCACCCCTTCGCCACCCCAGGACTCAACTATACACTACCAAAAATTGAATCCAATTCTGTGGGAAACATCGTGTTTCTTACCTTGTAACATCCACATTGTTCTGCCCAACTTATGCTAACCGTTTCGCTAGCTTGTAAACAAATCCATGTGCTTTATCATTACCTTTTTCCACAGTTTGAAATAGGATAATGCTCAACTTCCCCAGCAAAGGGGGAAATATAGCTAATCCTGCCAAGTTTCCCTTTAAAATGCATTAGCCTTTGTCTGGGATCTTACATTCACCATATTGTATTGTTCAAGGGTTGATTCACAATCAGGGATATAGTATTTTTAGTGTTTACTATTGTTCCTTGGGTTAACATTGTTAACGGACTGGTTAAATAAGTTACGCCATAATTTTAAAATCCTAATTAATGCTAAAATGTCACATTAATGAGTGCTTGTTTCTAGGCCTCGGCTACTTCCTGGAGGAGTGGCTTGGTAGGGCAGCGAAGAGCAGTGAAAGGCAGGGAATTATGGGAGTTTTTCTCGGTCAAGAAGGCACTGACTTCAATTATGACTCCACCTTTCTACTACATAAATGACCCAATTTAAATACACATTCATCTTCCCAGCGGTGAAACATCACGTCTGTCAGTAGTGCTCACTAAAATCATTAATTAGCATTGCTTATCTCCAGTGGAGTAACTACCCAGATAGCAAGAGGCTGGCGGACCACTGGCAGTCCAGTGGGGGCATAGCTGGCGGGCATTTTGCTCATCGGTTCTCTGGCGGTCCGCTGGCGGGTTGCAGACAAATTGTCCAATATTTTGCCACTATTGGTCTAATCTAAATCTTTTTCATTTGTTCAGTTATACTCCATATGTACTTTTATTAACTTTTCTTAATATTCATGACAAGTTAAATTTAAAGAGATGGTGGTCCAACGGCATGGCATACCACCAGCAGTCCTCTATCTGCCAATTTGATTTTGCTATCTGGGTACCACCGGTGCACAACCCCGACATGGGCCCCCTCGCTTCAGTGCTTGGGCGCAACATCATAATTAAGATGAAATCACGTCGGCAGTTCTTGGATATCAATATATTTTTCTTGCACCATTCCTTTTTTATGAGGGATTGACAGCTATTTATACCAATATAGCTATTTGCATTGTGTTTACATTCAGATGTTTCCAACATAGGCTACAATGCGAGTTAGAAGTTAAAAAAATACCTGCAACTTATTACATTTCTTTATTTATTGTCAAGGAACAAGGCCTGGGAATGGGGGAAATGTGTTTATCCAATTATCTTACTTTCATGCGTGATTACATTACATTGTGAAGCTACTTCTGGATGTGTTGTAGCTTAGTTATGACTTTGCTGAATAGAAAGCCTGTAGAGTGAAATTCTAATAGGTTAGTTACAGGTTGCTTTTTTATGGAGTAGGCATATGTGAGATGCACCAAGAAAATCCAAGTGGTGGAACATTGTCAAAATTGGAATTATTTGTGCATAGGTCAATGGTCAAAAGCTGCACCTATTGCTACTCCCATTGATTATAGTGGAAGCTAATTGTTGCAGCAGACGCAATGCGAACGGAACGCCCCAGTTACGTGCCTGGTCGGCTCATCCCTTAGTAATGTTTAAATGTTTCTATCTAATGTTTAAGGGCCAATCTCAATTCTCTGTTTTACCCCTTCCCCTTCCCCTATCCCTTCATCTTACCCCTAGCCCTTGTCCCTCGAAACCGAGTGGCAAGACATAGGGTGAAGAATATTCCCCTTGGAAATGAGATACCACTAGCCAAACCATAAGGGAGAGCTGGATGATTGAAACACTTGAATTAACGTAATTTACAGAGATCGTACCACACTGAAAGCTAATATTTTGTCACTAGCAACCTGTCTTCTGTCAAATAGGCTATTTGCATTTTCAGCTCGGAATAAAACCGTTCAGGAATTATTTCAACAACAGCTGAACGTGCCTATGTTCGTTCAAGCAGCCTACCTTGGTCCGGGGTGAATGAAACAGGGATGGGGGACAAAATAAACATGCAGTTTGCTATGTAAACATCCCACAACTCCTTTGATATTTTACAATAATATCCAAATGGTCGTTACTTGACATCAGAAGCAATCGCTATCTGTAATAGCCTATGTGAGGAGTCGGCAGCAGTAGGCCTATGCAGCATTCATATCAGACGAACGGTAAAAAAGTTCAGCGAATTTAGCTGCTGTTGGACTTTACATTTCTGACATGGTATGCTGCCAATTCGCGGGGTAGACATGGAAATATGTAAAATGCGAGACATTCGCACAAATAATGATGTGCTGTTAACATTCACAAAACAGCGATTTTTTGAAAACTTCCTCGTGAAGAACAGGACCTTCAATATATGGTCACAAGATTGAATGCAACATAAAACAATTACCATTTTAATTTTATAATCCTTATTAATGCCAACATTTCATGTCAATGAATCTCTCGGTGTGCTTATTTTTCCGTGTGAGCGTGTATGTTGGGTATTTCTCTTACCCCTCGGTTTCAAGTAAGCTCCCGATCTTACTTGGTTTTAAGGGGTATCTACCCCTTGCCCTTATCCCTAGCCCTCGATCGAAATGAGAATTGAGATAGCCCTTCGTCTCACGTGCACGCGCAAAACTAAGGGGAAGGGGGAAGGGGAAGGGGTAAAATAGAGAATTGAGATTGGCCCTAAATCTTTTTTCTGTCACTTGTCTTTCAGCTTTCAGTTTCACTCTGACTCTGTACGTTCCCTGACCTGATTATCAGCAGTATGTTCCCCATCATTGTGTTTACTGTTTGACTGATCTGCCTGTGTATTTTAAGATTATAATCTGGGTGTAGTCCATCATCTCAGTCTGAATGTGTTTATCAGCATCCATATTGGCATTCAGAATCCCCACCTATTGTGTTTTAAAAGTATGTGGTAATCTGTATTTCTAGCTCATTCCTTTGTGAATAGCTGGACAATGTCATGTCTTATCATCACCAACCCCTGCTGAAAGAGGATTTCAGATTTTCAGTTGAATTCCCCATATCTTGTAGGTGTAGGACACAGTCTCTTACCCTAGCCATAGTGTCCTAACTCTTTTACCTTCAGATGTAGCCTACTGCAGGTCAGATATGTACTTTAAGCATATGGTTCTGCCATAGCATTAAAATAGTCTCTATAACATTCATTTCAATTAAACAGACTTGATCATAGTGGATGTAGACATTAAATTGGATCGAAGGAATTGTTTGCGTAAAGGAACTCTTGAAACCTGCAGTTTGCAAGCAGATACTTTAAGAGGAGCGTTAAGAGGAGATAACAAGAGAAAACAAATGGACTGTGATATGAGCAAATGTGAGCTTCTTAACAACGACGAGACAAGACAGCGGAGTGTTACTTGAATAAAATAAAGACCATTAAATGCTGTAGATAGGCTTCTGTTATGTAGGCTGTGTAACATTGAGTTTGCCTACTGATGATACAAAGCTAACTAACTACTGCCCGTACAAACACTATATTATGTTACTTTACATCCACTGGTAAAACAGACATAGTTATATATCAGAGATCATTTCCAAATTGGCCAACACTTGTGATTACAGTACATGCTGAACCTGTCAGTTGCGAAAAAGAGGTATGTTTGACATGTCATGCCTAAACCCTTGAATGTCTATCTGTATACTAACCGCCGTTACCATAATTCCCACAATTCTTAACAATTTGATGACACAATCCCGAACTCTATATGACAATATGGCAAAATGTCATTGCTTTGTCTCATTACTCTGATCTTATTGCACATAGACATCACATTGACATGAGGGCAAGCTAGATGTGCATTACATTAGATAATATTCATGTAGTTATAGCTGCAGAAAATATCAAAATAAAGAATTGCTTACCTCAGGGTAGAAATAGCTATACAGAGCTCCCATTTCCTTGTGTTTGTCTGGTCTATCCAAGTGAAAGCTGCTATCTGTATGTTCTTGCTGCTTTTCTAGCTTTTCTAGTTTCTAGTTGCTTTCAGTTTATTACTGTTTAATATTTATGCATAGGTTTGGTCTCTAGAGGGTGACACACACACACACACACACACACACACACACACACACACACACACACACACACACACACACACACACATAAAACACACATGCAGGCAAGCAGGCACAGTTGTTTTAAGGTGAAAATCTTGTAGTGTACATTTAAGGTTCTCAGGCACTTAGCCAGAATTCAGGCATAGGCAGGGTTTAAGATTTGAAAATAAATATTTGTATGTAACAACCTTGAGAATTTCTGTAAATGCCCTTGCTTGAAGTCCTGCACACTTTAAGCCACAGCCACAGTTCAAAGACAAGTATGTGTTGGAAATTTTTCTTCAAAGGCTATGTATCATAGTGCTGTTCTGGGGAAAACCTGTGCACCCTTTCCTTTTGGAAAGCGATATAAGGGAAATATAGCGCCATCTGCTGTTTCAGTGAAAATTTCTACCCTGTTTTTTTGTTTACTTTGCTTTTGTTTGTCATGTTTTTAAGGCTATTTGCAAAACACTCAGCATAATATTATATTGTAAATTGTGGATCATTGCTCTGTGGTAAAAGAGAGGCTCTTATTAATTTAATTCAGCTTAGGTGAGTCAAATATGTTTGATTAAATGCACTCCAGTCATCACAATATACGTATGACAAAATTGGTTACAAAATACAATTTTTCTATATGTCTAACTCACCTATGTCTTAAAAGTCTTCCAAGAAAAAGTATCATCGTCCCTGGGTGGGCTCGAACCACCAACCTTTCGGTTAACAGCCGAACGCGCTAACCGATTGCGCCACAGAGACATGAATGCAGGGTCTTGGAGGGGCAGGATTAGTACTGTCACATGACACCCAGTGCGACAGAGTTCTGGTGACGCTTTAAAAAGAAATAGATAAATCATTACAAAGGGGTAGAAAAAAGGGGTTAGAAGTGGTCACGTTTAAATGTGAAAAGGTTTACCAGTTTGTCATTTATTGTGAAAGCACGCTGTTGTGGTTTCAGTAAACATTCAGAGTTATTCATATGTAAGTTTGCTATAACAATTGACGTGTAGAATATAAATACATCGTAATGTTCCTTCACAAAAAAATAGCGTGAAATATATCTGCTTTGTAAAAGAAAGCATCTGGTATGCAGCAAATGTAGCTTTAGGGGGTGGTGCTTGCTCTTATTGGTTGATTTAATCCACCCATCATCAGCCCGGCTAGCTCAGTCGGTAGAGCATGAGACTCTTAATCTCAGGGTCGTGGGTTCGAGCCCCACGTTGGGCGCAAAGTTTTTTTTCCCCTTTCCTAATGCTTTGTAAATCAATACTTTAAATATAATCATGTAATACAATTGATGTGGAAGATTTGAAGTTCAATACTTGACACATCTATGCCAGGTCTGTTTAGAAATGATACCCTGAATGTAAATTCTTAATTATATTCCGTATTTTTAAAATAGCAAGGTCCACAATTGCAGATTCAGCTTTGAAAGAGCTTCCATAGCTCAATGTCAATTTGCCCTGAAATGCCATGAGTAGCCTAAGCTAACTAAATTTGCAGCCTGTGCTTTGTCAGTTGGTGCAGTTACCTCTCCCCTCCCCCACCCCATGTGCTCTGTCCACACTCTGCCCCTCCCCCACTCCCTCTGCTGTAGCAGTTGCTGCTGCTGTAGCACCCTTCCCCCACCTACGAGTCTTGCTGAGGGAAAAGGTTCTGAAACAAAGGGATAAAAAGACTTCTGTCTATGAGGGTGGTAACTCAGTCTCTGTGGCGCAATCGGTTAGCGCGTTCGGCTGTTAACCGAAAGGTTGGTGGTTCGAGCCCACCCAGGGACGGGATAGTCTTTTCCTAGTGTTTTTAGCCTACAGTTCACGGATGCATAATTATGGTAAAGGGATTCGTGGGTAGTTCGCTGTGGCTCCATGGTTATGAATGAAACTGCTTTTGTATTGTTTTCTAGTATCGCTAATGTTATGTTTTGGTTACAACACAGTGTGTGCCCACATTTGTAGATGTTATCACAGTACAAAACTGTAGGCTATTTCATTAAAGCTGCACAAATATTTAACAGTGCAGTCAGTCTGTCTTCAAATGTCTTTGTAAAGTGTGCTAAATTTACTGTAAAAACAAATAACCATTAAAGTTGTAAATTTTCATAGTCACATTTACTTGAGTAGTGTTTCATTTGTAATGGCATACTATCTCTTATTTCTTCATAAAAGGTGTACTGTGATCAATATTGTCCATTCAATACAAATCATGCTATGACATAGTCCTCAAGCCCGGCTAGCTCAGTCGGTAGAGCATGAGACTCTTAATCTCAGGGTCGTGGGTTCGAGCCCCACGTTGGGCGCAAGTCTTTTTCATTGATAAAAATCATCCTAGCAAGTAGCTTCAAAAGGCTGCAATAACTGGCGGATGAAGGGAATTACACTTTGAAGCTTAGAAAATAATTAAAAACAAACTGGAGACAAAAGTTCCTTTTATTATGTATTTCAAAAGACAATAGTCTAAAAGATTACTACCAATGTGAATGCAGTTGTGAATAGCCTATGTAACTGTGTTGCCTTCTCTGTGCCTGTTGTACAGCCCAACTCGCTCCACACTATGTTCCCACCCATCCTGCCTCCACATGCACTGAAACACAAATCAAACTGCATGTCACCCTCCCTCTCCCTAAGTCAGATTTAAGTAGGCTGCTAATGCTAACTTTGTTAGCTCAGTCTCTGTGGCGCAATCGGTTAGCGCGTTCGGCTGTTAACCGAAAGGTTGGTGGTTCAAGCCCACCCAGGGACGCAGTCATTTTTCCCCTATGATTCTCCTTGGGGTACTTCATAATGGAAAGGCTCTCATACTCATCATAAGGTTACCATTGGTCAAAGAAAGTTTTGATAGGAGGTCCAATCTAGGGCATAGGCTCTGAGAAGGGTGCCACATAAACATTACAAATAAAAAAAATATGTGGTCTAGCTATGAGGGTCCAATCACCTCCACCCCTAACAATTTAGAATTTTATACCGGTCTTTTTGTTGTTGAAAAGATGAAATGACAACAAATAGCCCACATACATATGTATGCATTGTTTTCGTTATCGCGTCTAAACACCACCTAAATTTGGCAGCTCAGCAACTGCCACACAGCACATACATGCATACAAGAAAAAGAAGAGCCCCCACACTCCCAACACTGGAATTTAAATACACAGGTGCTCAGCTGATTAACCAATCACAAGGCTCTCCTAATCAGGCTGGCACTAGCCAGCCAGGGTACCCAGTTAAACCCACTAATAGGGAAACAAGGGGAACTCGGCCCAATGGGCGACATGCGCAACTCAAAAGGAAAGTAGGCCTACATAGAAGAGTAAGAGTAACAGAAGAGTAACATACAGACAAAGACATAACAGAACCCATATGCAACTGGTTACTTTCAAAAGTGTACAATAATAAAGCAAGGGCAAGCAAACAAAAGACAGGCAAAATGACCAAATAGAATTAAAAATAAAAATTAAATTAATTAGTGCGATGTGGATTACAGCGTCACACACAACTGTAGCCTAACAGACAACAGCCTAATTTCGAGGTATCGCTGGGCTATTAATGCATAGGCTATAACCCGATTAAGTAAATGTAAAAGACACAGAATAATGACAGAACTGTAAGATCAAATACAAAAACTTTTGAAGTCTCAACAAAGAATGGGGGTAGAGGAGCGCTTCTTGGACTCTAAAGTTTGGTTAAGTCAGAGGTGCTCTTTGGATGGGAAACTAAATGCCAAGAATCAAGAAACTCCAAGGCACTCTCTTGAAAAAGTTAAAAAGCCTTTATTATCATGGCTTGGTCAAGTTACCCTTCTAAAAAACTCCAATGCGTTTCGGCTAAATGCCTTCTTCTGGGAGT
Source organism: Alosa alosa (assembly GCF_017589495.1). Lineage (NCBI taxonomy): Eukaryota > Metazoa > Chordata > Actinopteri > Clupeiformes > Clupeidae > Alosa > Alosa alosa. The sequence goes on from NC_063212.1 coordinate 3,391,690, forward strand.
AGCCGAAACGCGTTGGAGTTTTTTAGAAGGTTAACTTGACCAAGCCATGATAATAAAGGCATTTTAACTTTTTCAATAGAGTGTGCCTTGGAGTTTCTTGATTCTTAACTTTTGAAGTCTACCCAAACCAACCCAAATGGAAAGGGAATATAAATAAATTGTGTTGCATACCAGCTTAATTGATGTAAATTCAAAGACTTATTCAAATTCTTAGACTAACTCTATAATTATTTAAAAAAATTAACCCTGATATTACTCTGTACACGTATTTCTCTTTTATTTGTCCCTTTAAATGTATATAGAGACTTACCTGCCGCTTTTCCATGAGATAATTTTAAATTAAATTTCAATTTTCAATTTAATAAGAGTTTGACTTATTTTAAGATATCTTAAGACAGATTTGCTTAATGCCCTTGCAGCAGGCAAATTTGCTTATAATATGCAAATGTGGCTGCCAGTGTGCCAGTAATTTATTTTTAATGACAACACACATTGATTACCATTTCTGTAAATGTGCCAGTGTTAGCCAGCCGGTGATAATGAGACGAATTGTATATATTTATGTAAAGTGGTCATATATTTGTACATCCCATTTTGTGTCGAGCTGCAGATAGGTAAACAATTATGGTGCTTCTATCCGGGATACTCAAATTAAATATTTTAGGCATTCAAATCTATTTTTTTATATAGATGCAAGCAAATGCACATTTTAATAATATATACTATAATATAATTACGTGTTTTAGAAGCATATTTTATGTTTGATAAATGCGTCAATTAAAAATTGTTTGAATTGCCTTTAGATACATCAACAGTGTTTTCCAAGCCAATCTAACATGCTTGAATACATCTTAACCTGCAATTATTCCTAGATATCTTTTGTGCGTCTAGGGGGGGTTTTAATCAAAAGCTTTGCGCCCAACGTGGGGCTCGAACCCACGACCCTGAGATTAAGAGTCTCATGCTCTACCGACTGAGCTAGCCGGGCAGGTGCTGATAACATATAAGAAAAAACTTTCCATCCCCCATCCTGCAGAAGGAAGTTTGGCAACTGCCTGAAAAAAATTGGGACAGGAACCAAAGAATGTGACCCATTAACACAACAAAAAGATCCTTGTGTGTGTTAATTTTGGGGCAAGATGAATCTCCTTTAGATGATGCATGGAAATCGTAACTCAAAGCCACAGATTGTCACATTTTTTACAAATTAATAAGTAATTGGGGTCGACCTGATCTATCTGTTCAAATGACTCCGATCAAAATTGAGTCATATAGGCCAGCAAAGCCCCAAGCCATAATGGCGCAAACTCTGGTCTGTATTCATCATGCTTATGAAGGAAAAATTTTGCGCCCAACGTGGGGCTCGAACCCACGACCCTGAGATTAAGAGTCTCATGCTCTACCGACTGAGCTAGCCGGGCTGTGATGTCATAATAATTTCTTTTTTTTTTAAATGCAAATATTCCATCATGCATTATTGAAACAGTAGCAGGGTTTCCATTCCATTTTTTCTATGAATATTTTGGCCACTCAAATTCAAAAAAGTTTGACTGGAAACTCATGAAATTCACCTAAAATCTTGCAGAGGAAGTAGAGGTTCCGCGACCCCCAAAATAATGGTGCCTGTGACTTGCGACCCCCTCTTTCCCCGGAGGTGGTAAAGAAAATCAGAAGGGTTTTATTCGAAATGTAAGTACTATTTTTATTTTTTGTTACAATTATGGCTAAAATATGCTATTTCTAATAGTTTAAACTTTTCCCCCACTTTGGGAACAACTGTGTTAGAGTTTGGTGGATTAGCCACCAAATTAGCATAAGGTATAATGTGACTAAGATTGGAAACTACTAATTCTGTAAATGTTGCTTTGATTACCTGTTGATTCCGCAGCTGTTCACAACTATTGCCTTGATGCCAATAGAAACGCATGGAGGTCCACATGTTCTTTTAGCTGAATTTTACCTTAGCCATTTAACCATTTCTGTAGTGGATTTAGTTAACAATACGACATTTTCAGAACCTTTTATCTAGATTCATTTTACAGGCACTTTTGTCACAAGAATTCAACAACAGCTGAATGATACCTGTAATCTTCAAATAAAACAAATTTCTACCAAACCATAAAGGATATACTACACTATGCTTGACACAAGCCTAGATGAAGCCAGTATCTGACAAAACAATAATTTAAATGTGCATGCATACCTCCTTCAAGCCAGCCAACAAGTCAGTAAGTGGTAGGTCAAGTCCAAGGCCTGTATCCCGCTAACAATAGACTTCCTATTTGGTTTAAGAAGATTCAACCACAAACAGTGCTGCTAATAAACCAAACTGCAGTAGAGGCATCAGGAATAATAAGAAACATGATTCTTTGGTACAGCAGTGTGAAGGGGTGGACAATCGTAGTGAAATTGCAGAGATTGCAGAATGAATTTACTTGGAATATTTAGGTGAAAACAAAGTTATTTAGCTTTGTTAATGTTTGTTTTTTAACACCAACATACTTCTAGTCTACATTCACACAAAGTTGTCTACACAACAACGAGATCTCATGCCAGTGCCAAAGTCACGTCAGCCACCACAAGACAATTCCTAATCAGTTGCATACCCTGATTAGCTGTAGCAGAGACTTTCTAATGAGACACAGCACTCAAAGAATCTCCCATAGAAATGTATGGGCTTAGTTTATAGTGCAAACATGGCAGTCGTCTACACGTATTCCGCTGCCAAAAGTTGATGTGTGAATACATCGTGCCAATCATGTGTTGTGATCTTGCAGCTGGAGCGAGGTTGGTGTGTCGTGATTCGTGAAGCCGCACACACAAAGTTCTGCCCGAAATAGATGCCCGATAAGTGGCAAAAAGCCTTACAATATGGCCGACGAGTCGAGGGACTTGCCTAAAAAGACTTTGGCTTTAGTTATACTAAATTGTGCTACCCTCAGTACCAAAAGACACCCATAATGTATGGTTATCTTACAATTGCAGCATTCCTTTTCCGATTCCTTCTTATTTAAGGTAAACTTCTCTCTCTCTTCTTAGTGATCTTTAATGTTGTGGTACTTGTTATGTCGGTAAAAGATTGCATACATCACAGGCTTAGATGCTACATCACACAGGCAGGCACACTCAGAGCCGTCAAAACATTCATTGGAAAAAAAAATTAGGCTTTCACAAACAAAAACAAATAAACTTCAATTCAAGTAAATTTGTAATGAAACCCTCTATTGCATTCTCTAGACAAGGCTGTGTTTTCATTTATGTGTAAATATTAAATCGAGTGTGTTCTTCCTTTCCTCTGCGATGGTCCTCACTTCTCAAAGGTATAAACAATCAGAGGGTGGTTAAGGTGGAAATATTTCTCTTTCTCACTGCAGAACATATGACCAGAATCAAAACATATCTTGAGTCTGAGAAAGCAGCAGTTGAGAGGCTTGTCATTAGTCCAGTTGCATCATAGGACAGTAGTGTCCCATAGATTGTCTCAAGGGCAAGAACTTTCCGTTTTTAGTGGGTATATCAAGGTCAGGAGATTCAGGTAGACATATATAAGGATGTGTGTGTGTTTGTGTGTGTGTTTTTGATGTGTGCATTTTATTGGTGTTTCACTTTGTGTATGAGTTGTGTTTGGAATGTGTAAATCTTTGAGGGATCCAGTGCATGGTCATCAATTACAATATGGAGATCTGTAAATCTGTTCTGAAATGTTATGAGAATGCTATTATGGAAATAACATACATGGGGCACTAACTGGGAACCGTGAGTGCCTTAGTTTGTATCCTATCAGTCTGTCTGCATTGTTCATGCATGTATACTTCCGTGTGTATCTGTGCATAACTAATCACTGGACAGTCAATTCGGAAAGCTTAGCTGGTGTTCTGACTTAATGGTTCAGTTCCTCTAGGTCATGTTCACTCTGATCTGTGACCTCAGACAGATGTCTCAGATGTCGTTCTGGGCATGTTCAGTCCGTGCAGTGCGGTTTTCCAGTGCCAGCTGTATGGCCCAGATGCTAAGCGGTCGCATGTATGCCAGGGAGCGATAGATGCCCTTCTCACAGTACGCCTCGGGGGTCTGGAAGGCCATGCCCAGGCGTTCCCACACGGTTCTGTAGCAGCCCTCTGCGGTCTTCAAGCCCTCCTCCAGCATACCCTAACATGGGGGAGCAGAATGGAAATAAAATGTCATAAAAGAGGGAGGAATTACCATGGTTGGAAGGAAACTCGAATGAAAAAATAAGATGAAAAGTGAAGATAAATAGAGAGAAAGAAGGAAATTGGTAGAAGAGATGTGCAGGTCTTGAACAGAAAGATGACATAGTTCTGGGCTTGGTTTCACACCAAGCATTAAGCATCACAGATTGTATACTTTGAATTATCATAATATCCAGTTTGCCATTAAAGACGGTGTTGGGCTGTTCAACATTAAAATATCCAAAAGAGTTTTAACCACATAGCCGAACTTACAACCAATGTTTATTTCAGGATTGGTAGTTAGGTGGCGAAGCAATCACAATTTTGTGAGATTATTGCCTGGCTATTAACCTACCTACCAAGATTGGTGTCTGTGGGATTTACAATTTATGCAGATCAACTACTTTTAGGGCATAAAAAGAAACCAGCATAGCAATAATCCTTACAATTATATAGGGTTCCAGTATCTGTTCTGCTTAGACCCCTGATTACTAAACAAGTTTAACAAATAATCGCTCAAAAAAAGAAAACTCACCTCGTGGATCATGGTAGCGGCCAGACCGTAAACGACACCCACCCACACCTCATCCGATTGAACGCTGGATTGGTCTGGCACTCCCTCCGGCCGCATGCCGTTTACTGCGCCCATCTGCCCACTGGCAAACTTCATCACGTTCAGGTCAAACACCGACTTCAGAGCACTCCGGATCTTCTCCTGGGGAAAGGCCTAGGCAAGGGAAAGAAAGGACATTGTGGGATCAATTCAGTACTCATATTAAATTAAAGTCATTTCACCAAAATGTATCATTTAATATTGCATTAATAATTCTACATATCATAATGCACACTAATTGAAAGTTGCTAGACCAGTGGACAACTAGCAGCAGGATGTATACCGATAAACCATCAGAGAGGAAAAGATATGCAGGGAAATTAAATATTCAAGAATACAAACAATCAGACAGATGGAAATAGATAGTCGGCATTGGCTCAGCTAACAATCTTATAGTGCTATCTTTTTAGATGGCCAATCAGACGGAAGAAACTAGATTGTTAGCCGGGGAAAGTGAAAAGTCATTCATTCAGGAGAGTGCATCATACCTGGAACTCGTCTTCGCCCAATCCGGATGCTCGTAAGAACCAGTGTCCTGCGCACTGGTCTGACATCACACTGTTGGACAAGTCCCGTCCACTGCTGTCATAGTTGTAGTATTGGCCTGGAGCACAGAGTGGGAACGAGTGAGGAATGAACGGAAGGGTTAAAACTCAAAATGAATATGCCATATAAAAAATACATGAGTGATTTCCATTCGGTTGTTCCTTTTTACTCAACTCTCCTGAAACATATTGCTTCCATTAAAACAACTCACACCCTGTCTATACACACAAAACACACTCACGCTTATTTGTTTAACAGCAAGAAAAACACACACTCTCAAGCCAAGCATGCCATGCACACAGTCACTCCCTGACCATTCCACAGTCACTCCCTGACCATTCCACAGTCACTCCCTGACCATTCCACACAGTCACTCCCTGACCATTCCACAGTAGCTTGTCGAAGGCGGCGCTGCCTCTGTCCAGTACATCTCTGTAGTGCTGGTACACGTCGTCACTGCCCAGCACCCGTGCCATCTTACACATCATGCACACGGACGCCAGCCACAGACCCCCGCAGTAAGCACTAAAACATTGAGAAATAAAGAAATGGAGGAAGATGAGAGATTAAGAAAGAAGTGGAGTGAGGGGCTGTGTTGTGCATTCAGTCAATTCCTAACCAGTCTCATTCAGCACAACTTTTAAATGTTTTAATTGTCTCATACACACAACCACACAAAGTGTGACATGCATTTAAATGTTTATTTTACCTATCTGTAACAAAGATAAAATTTCAAAAGATATCCATTCCAAAATGTACTATTATATTGTTGCAGGAAAGAAACACAAAAATCCTTGGCTTTGTGTTCCGGTAGCGTCAAACATGCCGGCTAGCTATTAGATGGCTTCATTTTTTAGATATTCATCATGGTAGAGCCAGCAAAAAAGACCAAAAAGACGGTTGTGAAATATGCAGCCCAAAGCTGTAGGGGAGCTCCGTAGAGAAAAATGCAACAAAAAAGGTGAGAAATCGGCGAAGAAATGACTGGAGTTAAAAGAGCCCTTCAAAGTAACTTCTCTTTCGTCCTTTTCACGTGCCTCTCACCTAGGTCCAGTGACTGTCCAGCCATCATAAGTCTGGTCTGCGTAGCCCGAGTTCTCAATGAGCCCATCGCCGTCCTTGTCAAACTTCATCTCAGACTCCATCACTGCCTGCATACCCAATCAAAACAGCAAAACTGTGAGTGCAGCTGAGATACATTGGTTGTGAAGGACCTGGATTACCATTTCTGTTACTATACTGTAAAATCTTTCATGGCTGTATGTTGATTTTATGTTGTTTTAAAATAATATTCCACCATTTGGGGAATTACACTCATATTCCACTTCCCCTTGAGTTAAACAATTGATATTTACCTTTCTCAAGTTCATCCAACCGTTCTCAGAGTCTGGCGATACAACTTTTAGCTCCAGCCCAGCATAGATCATTGAATCGGATTAGACCATTAGCATCTCGCCTGCTAGCATCACGCTTAAAAGTGACTAAGATTTCTGGTAATTTTCCTATTTGAAACTTGAAATGAAATAAAACTAATGGAAAATGAAACGTGGCGATTTTCTAGGCTGTTTTGACATGGAACTATGTTCTCATTAAGGTGTAACAATCCAGTTACTAACCAATTCGGCTGCTGCACCTTGTTGCTGGAAGTCAGCCTACAGGGACTATTTTCAGGTGCTGCATGATATCATTGTGCTGCTGTTCCCATGGTACATTCAAGCGTTCCTTGAACGGGCAAGATGCTAATTATCTAATCCGATTCAATGATCTATGCTAGGCTAGAACTAAAAGTGGTACTGCCAGACTCCGAGAACGGCTGGATGAACTGGAGAAAGGTAAAAATCAATTGTTTAACTCAAGTAGGGGTGGGCGATGAACAAAAAAAAAGATGATATTTTTTGTGATTTTGACGATAACGATAATTAGTCGATATCCTTAAAAAAATAGTTTTTGTTAAAGTCTGAGTTACTTTACAGCTCATTATTTATGAATAGAATCATTACAATAATAACCAATAACCTAACCTGTGACTTTTTAACTAAATCAACCAATGCATTGTCACTGACACATTTCCAATTCTGCCCCCACTTGTGTGTGTGGCAATGACATGGTCTCAGCTACATTAGAGAAGATGAATAGGCCTAACAGTTTCCCAAGAGAAAGTCTGAAGCTGAAGTTCCTTTCAAACCTTTACATAGGATTCACTGTAAAACTAAGCAGACCAACAGAGTACATCTCAGTTATTTCCTTCTATGTTTTGTAGATATTTAGAGCGAACTTCAGTCCAGTTACAAAAGAGTTGCATGAGAAAAGCTAATGTTTTCTCTCCATATAATACCGTGTAGGAAAAAACGTGACTCATCAATGCTACTTGAACAGAAGTAGCTGCATAAAATCCCAAGTAGGCTACTCTCGCTGCACAAAATAAACATTAGGCGTGCGTGGGCCAACGTTTTAGGTTGTGACTCACTAGTGATCACGTGACACTTGCTCTGCTGCAGCCAGGGGCTTCTCCCGCATACATCCTGGGAATGTATGAGTCTTCAATGCGTGATTTCGAGTGTTTTTCCCCATAAGTAATTTAAATACTCGATAATGTCAATTTGCACATTGTTAAAACAACAATCACGATATTATCACAGACGATATATATCGCCCACCCCTAAACTCAAGGGGAGGTGGAAATGAGTGTAATTCCCCAAATGCCAGAATATCCCTTTAAGGTTGGTACTACTTAAAAGAAATGATTAAGGAAATAGCATTTTAGAACTAGATATACCACATAGTGGTGTATAATATGACCAAGACCTTTTTGTTTTGGAGAGTCTCAAAATAGGTGACAAACGTCTTTACTTAGTAATAAAAGGACTATTGTGTTTAGGAATCAATAGGCAGAAACAACTTCTGAATTGTTTAATAAATGTTTTGCTCCGCTTCCAGTTGTCTTTCCCTGGACCCCCAGGGACCAGACGCCTCTATTCCTAGTGGCTTACACTGGCACTGTGGCAGTCACCAAGAAGTTTAGCATATGGGCAGTAAGAAAGTAAAGTAACAACTGATGTCTGTGTCTAATTTTGAACGGGTCATGTTCATTCTTTCTGGTTTACCTGGCAGACGGGCCACATGTCAGAGAGGTATTGCATGTCCTGCGTCAGGTGGTAATCTCGGTACACCTGCAGCACGAACTTCAGGTTAAGGTCCTTCCAGTCAGCTGTGTCATGGATCAGGTAGGCGTTCACACGAGTCCATGGCTCATCATCTGGCAGGGGTGCAAAGGCCAGGGGTGGGGTTAAGGTCATGGGAGATCACACATGGTCAAATGTGTCAAGTCAGTTTAGACAAGTGGTTATGTGAGCTGTGCATATGGAAGTGTGTGTGTGTGTGTGTGTGTGCACGGTTTGATGACAGTTCAAATTTAAGGTACTTAATGGCAGCAACACGCTACGAGCTGAAACTCAGTGTCAGTACCTGGGTCCCCAATGTCATGAGGGACGACATTGCGGGTCTTCACTGCGGAGTAGCGGCCGCTCATGAGGACAAGCCTCTCAGTGGGGTCGTTCTGCACCACACTGCCAGCTGACACACACACACACACACACACACAATTACTCATGAATCAAAGGATACAGTTATATTTGTTGTAACATAGATTGGAAGACAAGTAAGGTTTGAATATGGCTGATAAAATTGATTATTTTCCGACACTGGAAAAAATCCTGTCAGAAACACTGACGTTTATGTAACAATGCATACATTATACTTAAATGTCCTATTATTATACTAGTTATACTATTTATGTCAAGATGCAGTTTTAGTATTAATAGTATTCCTACTGTGTGTGTGTGTGTGTGTGTGTGTGTGTGTGTGTGTGTGTGTGTGTGTGTGTGTGTGCGCGCATTTCCCTTACCAATGTCATACTGCAGACTAAGCGCTAGTTTGGGCCACAGCATGATGAGGGCAAAGGATGCATAAAAGTGCACATCATATGTGTTGTACATCCTGTACTCCTGTCCTGGAAGATGAAAGACAGAAGATAGAATGAACTTAATGAAAAAAAGCATGGAGAAGCACATCATAGTTTTTATACATTGTGTACTCCAGGGGGGTAAATCCAAATGTTGTTTAGAGATGAACTTCGCCAAGTTAACTCTGAGTAAGTGTTAAACCTCCCAATAGAAGACACATAAAGCTTCATTATCCAAACTAAACAATACCACAAACTAGCTCTATCAGGAGGTTTACCTCTTACCCTCTTACTCAAGTTCAAATTTAGCCAGGTCTCTCTCTAAAACATGTTTTTGGAATGCCCATCAGGTCAGAAAAGAAGTGATTGAGCACTGAATGAGGGGGGATTAGAAACAGGGAAAAAGGGAACGTAAAATTGGGAGGATTTAAGCAACTAAGAAAAGCAGGAAGACACTCACCCTCAAGGTAGGCAAAGCGGCCATACTCCTTAACGACAGGAGGCTGGGCAGGGAGCCCCCCTTCGTTGCTACGGAGACCACCACTGACATCAGTGTCCTCTGGAAGTTCCACCCACACCGTTCCACCATCCGCCACAAAGTAGAGCTCATTGAACAGGGCAGATTTGTACCAGGGGGGAAGGGAGCTAACACACACACACACACACCTTAACAGTCAAATTGTACTTGGTTTAACAGTTTAGCAAAGTAATATCTACTTGCTCTAATAGAAAATGTATGGTGGTTCCTCCATTCTAAGCTATTGTTTTCTTTGCTAGATTGAGCAATATTCTCATTCTTCTAGCTGTCTGTCCAGCACACACTCAAGACAATTCTGGTGTTTGTGCACAGTCCTGGCTGCATAAATGAAACCAAGTGGCTTGTAATGAGTCATACACTATTCCAGCCGAGCAAAACAGGATCACTTAAGGGAGTGGCGCAAGTTGATTGAATTTAAGAGCAAACAACGACACTCTTTTGTCAGAATGGAGGACTGCAGCTTTAGATAAACAGTTTATTCCTCCCTTGGCCTCCTACAGGCGATCCTCCATACCTGTCCTGCAGGATTGGTCTCTGCCACTCCTCAATGGTCTTCTCCCAGTCTCTGTAGTGTGTGAGAGCATACAGTGAGAGCTCAGGTCCAGCATTTCCTTCACTGCCAAAGTATCGTGTGTATCTCCTGTCAAACACACACACACACACACACACACACAAACTCAGCATTGAAGCACAGACAGACTATCGCTCGACTACTCCCATAACGCTTAACATAAAACAAACTCCATACAACCATCCATACAAAACAACATACACACTTGTCAATGTTCCAGACATACAAAGAGATGAATCTTGAATATTTCTAATGTAAAAGTAAACAGAAGGGGAGAGGGCACATATAATAATTGAAAAAAAAGCACACACCTACTAAACAAACAAGGCTCCTGCTGGTGGAATATTCTACATGCCCCACTATAGTGGAGGGAACAATACTAGGATCAAGAGATCAGCATTTTTTACATGTAAGACTTGTCAAGATCTTTTGAAGACCATTATGATGGAAAGAACCAGAATGAACATATGAGTAATTACATTTGTACTGCAATACATTCAGGGTTCCCACGGGTCATGGAATTTCTGGAATATCATGGAATGTTTGGAAAGTCTATTCCAGACATGGAATTTTATCATTTTTGGGGCAAAGTCATGGAATATCAGGGAATTTAGTTGTATAAGTTTAAAATGTACTTGCCAAATATAATATTTCCATGAAGAATTGGAGTACATCTGGTCATTATCTTTACTGCTTGCTTGTGTAGCCCAAATGTATTTATTCAATGCCCATTTATTCATCTCCCGCTTTAAAGAAGTAAAACATTAAAAGTAAACGCTACGCGGCTGTTCTGAAATCATTGGTTGGTATATTGTACAATTAATTATATAGGAAGTCATGGAAATTCAGGTTCTTTGTCAAACGTAACATTCCATGACCTTTCCCTGACAGAGTGGGAACCCTGTACATTTTATGTGGGCTGCAATGTTTATATGAGTTACCACTCTATGTTGATCTTATTTGTAGTTTTAGTACATTTAATTGCGATATGTCGGAAGTGGGGCTGGGTGATATACCGGACATACTCGATATATCGCAGTTTGCTGTATGTGAGATACATTGAAGTGCTATATCGCAAATATTGAGTATTTCACAGTCATCATTTTTTTAAGCGGCAACACTTATTTTGCCGTTGCGCGTCTCCCCCTCCCTCTCAGTAACAATGTGAACAACACACATCACACACTCACCAACCAATCCTGAACAATCTATTCAGACGAGGGTGTGACGTCTAGGTGTAGTAGACGAGAAGAAGCGAACTTTCAGTTCAAAAGCATTGGTAGCATTTCTATATGGGTAGCAGCTAGTGTTGTTAAACAATGAGCTAGGTTAATAGATGGAAGCAATTCTGATTTGGTTACACGAAACAAAAAACGAAACGAAATAGCAAGGAATCTTCAAATTAAAGCTACAATGATATCTGTGCATTAGGCTGAAGGACTACTGTCTATGTCTATGTGCACGTCTAACTGATTCAAAACGACAGCGCAAATGCGCACATCTCACTCTGCACACATGCATTTCTCGTGCTAAATGTTCGTCCCTCCAGATTGATTTTTAAATTAAATGTATGAGATCTGCGCATTGAGGCAAATTGGGCTACTGTCTATCTGTGCATCTGGCTGTCTCAAAACAAAAACGCAACCAACAACCGAACGACTAATTAAGGAAGCACGCACCACCCTTCTATCTGATGAAGGCATCATCATTCATATGGAAACATATCAGTGACCGATTAAAACAAGCTAAATTTATTTGGAAAGTTAACTAAAGCCATGAAGCCATGCAAAAAGAGAAGGGAGTTAACAGTGGATAGGCAGAGGGGCCTTTCAAAGAAGGCAGGGAAAGAAAAACAGAGAATGATAAAAGCCAAATAACAGGCCATGATGAATGCTCTGCAAATAGGCTGAAAAATAAATCAATTGATGTTCCCTATTTAGGTGTGTTGACATTTTTGCATGCACACTTTTCCCTATGAGAGACTTTCATAGTAGACTACTACTTTCTACTTTCACCCCTGCTTTTTACATAGAAACCACCTGCATTTAAATGACCACGGTATAAGTAGCATTAAATGAGCATTACATCATTCAGACCAGCTTAAACTTATTCTATACCTAGTGCGTATTATTTTAATGAATGTAGGACTTATTAAGGCCTAAAATCCACGTTATTAAATTTTAGACTTTTTAAGACCCTGAAAAAACCCTGTTTCAACACCAACTTGCAGTGAACATTTCACACTTCTCGCTTTCACTCATTCTTCCTTTTACACACAAAGCCCTGCTAAAGGGTACTGTTGCTCTAGGACTAGGCAGACTTTTCTGTTATCAAAGGCGGCATATTGTAAACCTGCTGCCAGCTACATAATTCTGAGGTGCAAAAATACACACTACATATTTCTTCAGTTTTTTTGTCACCATGAATGGAAAACATATTTGAAGTTTTATCTGAGTAAATGGGGAGTATGGGAGTAAACAAACCATGTTGATTAGATTAGACATTATTTGTATGTGCTGCCAAAATATGAGATAAGCCACTTACAAAGAGGATTACAAACAGAAGCCCTCATTTTGTTTTTGATTATCAAAGGGAAAAAAACATTGTTTTCTTGTCACCATCCTTTAACTGAAAGGAATTTATTCATAACAAAAGCTCTTGCTACCTGCAAACACAATCCATCTGTTGCAATGAAAGGCAACTTCTATGATTATGAGTTAATCTATTTTAGGCATTTATGTATTGTATATTGAAAGTAGAAATATTTAATACAACATGATTAGCAGAAATGACAGGGCATTTTTTCTCTTTATTATCTCCATGATTTATAGCCGGTCTTTCAGGACGTAAATCTTGGTGCGTACAACCAGACAAAATGCTCTGCACACTGCTATTATAAAGAACTCCGTTTGTTTACCTTTTGCCATATTGGCATCCAACTGTTTGAAATATTTCAAGTGTCAACAAGTTAACCGTTACTAAATTGTGCAAAATGGATAGCATTTTCTCTCTCACACACACACACACACACACCTTACAAACACAGTTTAACAAAGGAAGGAGGACTGATGAGGGTGGGTTGTAAGAAAGAGGAAATGAAAAAGGCGTATACGCTGACAATGTTGAAATGAGTGTGTGTGAGTGTGTGTTCTTGCGTGTCCCTCTGGAGGCACATGTACATTTGTACATATTTGGACAAGACTGTGTCTGTGTGTGTCGTCTTTATCTGGTGAGTTCTCTCTGGAGCCAAGCTGTACAAGAAACCCATGTCTCAAGCCAAGCCAACCCTGGTGTGCGTGTGTATGTGTGCATGCGCATATGTGGTTGTTGTTGTGTGTGTGCACATGTGGTTGTTGTTGTGTGTGTACCTGCTGTGTTTTCTCTCTCTGGAGCCAAACTGTATAAGGGGCATGTCCCAGGCCAGACTCATCTCAAGGCTGTTGTGTCCATGTGCTGACACCAAACATTTGGCCACCAGAGCAGCTGCAACCTTCTCCCCCTTCTGTGTGGGGGGACTGGAGCCTGAGAGAGAGAGAGAGAGAGAGAGAGAGAGAGAGAGAGAGAGAGGGGGCCGGGTATCCTTTGGGTTTTATCTGATACGGGTGCTGAATTTGAAATCAAACTATATATTTAATGTATTATCAATTTCGGTTAATGCGTTGTTTCTACTCCTAATTGTAATTGCATCTTTGCATATGTGTATGCTGCATAATGCCTGGAGCACCATATCAATATGCAGATGTATATTTTTTAAGAAACTACTATTAGTATAATATAATTAATATAAATGAACACGTATGTGTTCTAAAACGTAATGGTCAGATCACATGAAGATGACAGAAAAGCTTTCACCATCACAATGGAAGCCAGTTACCACATTAGCAAGCTTTTAGTGTCAACTGCACGAGCAAGGGGTATATATCCATCTGTTGAGTGACTGACCTGTTGGGAGTCCAGGCTTCCATCAGTGATGAGATCAGTCCACAGGGCACTGCACGTCCCCTTTGGACTGAACGCCGTCTGATGGCTCACCTCCCGACCGGGCTGAAGTCCATGCACATAAACACAGCGACAGAAATATTATAGATTATATCCAAACCTGCAGAAGCTCCACTTAAATTCAGTGGCTTGTCAAACAAATAATCATGCATGCACATCAGGTTAGATAGTAAATTGCTTCCAATTGCTTTAGATCAGTGTTTCCCAAAGTCTGGGTCGCGACCCACGGGTTATTATGAAAACACACACACACACACACACACACACACACACCTGTTCCCTGGCTGCCATACAGAGTGTGTAGGGGTTTACAGGCGTGCAGTGGTGCAGCAACACCCCTGACACAGCCTCCCCCTCCTTCTCCAGGTGAAACGGTTCATTCCAGTGTCCCCCACTCTTGTCGTCCTTGTGTCCTGAACCATTGAGCAGTGTAAACATAATGGATACGTCCAGATCATAGTCATTCCTGTTCTCCACATCCCACACAAACACTCCCACTGGGAGACTGGAGTCCTGGGGGAGCAAGACAATAAGAGGAAAGAGGAAAGGCAAAGAGAATGCCAACAGAAATGTGATAAGAGGGAGAGGAAAAGTTGGGAGGGGGGTACGAACAATGACCGAGTGTGAATAGAGGTGATAAAATGAGAATAATATGTGCAGTCAAGTAATGCAGGTGAAGACATGGAGAGGGCTAGAGATACATAGACAGAAATGGATGCAATACCTAATTCAGATGAACACATTTATTTTGTACTGTGCGTTTCCCCAGGACCTCCACATGTAATCAACCAAGGAGCTAAATCTGTCAAATAAGCTTAATAAACAAAATCCCATCCGCACAATCCACAAATATCAGCAGGCTTCTGACTTAACAAGCTCCACACACCTTGTAGTCATGCGGGATGACTGGGGACACCTGTCGGCAGGTGAGTGTGACATTCTGGCCGGGCAAGTCGTAGACAGTCCAGGCGCGGGGGTAGAGTGCGTGGTAGAATGCGTATTCGCTGCAGAAGCCCCAGTTCCAGCCCTGCAGGGCTGGGGGGTGCTCCACGCTCAGCACCTGCTGGTACACCGTCTGACCCCCCCGACGCAGGCACACTGTAAACTAAGCATAGCATTGGGGGTCAGTCAAGAATGGGAGACGTGACTGATGAATGTGATTTAGGGAAAAAAAAAAAAGAGTAGTCAAATGAGAGAGATATGAAGAAAGTAAAAACGGAAGGAATAAAGAAGAGAGAGTAGGAGGCATGGGCGTAGATTTAGTCCTAATCAAAATTTTAAGATGACAAAATTGTCACCAACATTTTAGCGAACTTATTTGTACTGCTGATCATTCCGACAGCCAGCACGACAATACAAGAAACGTCAGGGTTATCTGACACGCAGGCTACACGCATGGAGAATGCCAATGCACAGGCTACTTTGCAGTGGCAGTCAAGCTTAGCAGGTGTGTCAACGACAACGTAAGTTACCAGGGCTGTCTGCCAATACATACCCCATAAAAGGCCAAAGTAAAACATTGTGATATTCCCTTTGCCCTTCAGCATGTACATGTTTGCCCCTGTTTGTGCTTTGTAGATCAGCTGTGCCCCCAAGAAGAAGAAAGGGGGCACACAAAGCTTTTTCATGATGCAGAGTCTAAGTAGGCAAACTAGCCATACAAACTGGCCACTAGTGACCAGGCTTTAAAATTCGGATTTTAGCATACTGTGTAAAATAACATTAGCTGTTAGGAGTACCCAGGATATTGTCACAGCTAAACCTAGCTTCTGTAATCTTTCAACCAAAGTTAGAGTCATGTTGAATATGGGTGTGCCGCGTCGGAGAGTCGATAGGCTATAGCACAGAAAAGAAGTCACTAGGCTGCCAATCTTGCAGTGTATTTGTGAATGTAGCCTGCACAATGCAAAGAAATAAAAGATAAACTAGGTGAATTTCCATAGAAATTAAAAAAACATTGCGAGACACCAGATATTTCTTCTATGATCTCATCCCATAAAGCTTTTCTTTGACTTGTTAGTTTTTTGAACATTTATTTTATCTAATGACATAGCAAACATGATTAATTAAATCCACATATCCTTGCACTTGCGAAAACTATTTTTCACTAGCCTAAAACAATGAGGTCGCAAAAACAATGACTTCAGACATGACTTGCGACTCCACTCAAAAGACTTCAGACTTGGACGCTTCGAGACTCCTGAACAAGCTGTATTTCATGCAATTATTGCTTTTTTTTATCTAAATGTATTCATGTATTTCTATTTTATTGCAACATACAGTATACTTTGGAAAACGTATAACGAGCGGCATGGCCCCCTTGCCATAATGTGCAACGTAACGCATGTAAAATTACTCACAGATAAAAAATGCATTGACCATGCCGACAAGAAGTCCTCCCAGAGTTGTGCCTTTTATCATTACTTTCGGTTACAATAACTTCGTGCACAGAGGAAATAAGCGAACAGCTACATGCAAGGTGTGTGGCAACAACGTCTGATTCCATCAGGCATCTCCAAACGCACCCAAATAGGTCAGTCACTTAGGCCTAGCATATATCGTCACAGGTGACAAGCTAACCATAGCAAAGTGTTGTGCTAATGCTGGGAACAGGCAGGGATGGGAAAAAATACATCAGAATGTATTTCAAAATAAAATACCTAATAGGCCTACCCTCATTTTAATGTATCAAAATAAAATACTGTATTTTTTTTATGTATTTAGAAAATACTCAAAATACTTTTTTTCAAGGAAGTATGAAAGCACAGCAAAAAAATTCAAGATTTACATTTCTTTTTTTTATCCCAAACATTGAGCCTATAAACTATACAGTAAAAAAACAATACAATTTGGCCCCTGTCATGCCAAATAGTATACCGTATGCAAGTTCATGTAGTGTGATCAGAATTAAGAATAATTCAAGAATTTACATTTCCATTTAGTTCTTTAGTCCATTTAGAACTTCTCCCCACTGTGGAATGCAGAAAAGGATGCTACAAGGAAGGAAATTCAAAACACACTCAACACCTTACCATCTATTGATGTCATTGTGGTTCATTGAGATATGACATTTTTTCTTTTGGCTTGGATACAAAAGGGCATTGTTGTCTTTGTCGGTGTCCTTATGTGAACTTGCACAGGTAACCTTGCTCATCTGCACTTGCGTACGACTTCACACCAGTGCTTCAGGGCAGCCGTGACCTACTGGTTAGCGCTTCGGACTTGTGACCGGAGGGTTGCCGGTTTGAACCCGACCAGTAGGCACGGCTGAAGTGCCCTTGAGCAAGGCACCTAACCCCTCACTGCTCCCCGAGCGCCGCTGTTGTTGCAGGCAGCTCACTGCACCGTGATTAGTGGGTACCTCACTGTGTGTTTACTGTGTGCTGAGTGTGTTTCACTAATTCACAGATTGGGATAAATGCAGAGACCAAATTTCCCTCACGGAATCAAAAGAGTATTTATACTTCAGACCAGAGCTGATGCTTCAGCAAAGGTCATCACTGAAAAGCTGTGAATGTCGTTGAACACAGCTGTTCTCACATTAGCTAATTGCGATAAACATTAACCATTGTTGCCTAATTACCAATTATTCATTACAACTGTGTGTAGTATCTACTTTTTTTAGTGTTTTTCACATATAGTATTTTGCAGTATTTTTAAAATACAAAAATACACACTAATAAAGTATTTTGATACAAAATACAGAGCCATTTCCTTCAACCCAATAAAATACAAATGACAAAATACTATTTTGTATTTGAAATACATATTACATGTTTCAGAAATACTACCCATCCCTGAGAACAGGCAGATTACATCTTTATAGTTGGCCATATGATGACATACTTAGGTTAATACTGTATTTCACCAGTTAGGGCACCAAAATTGCCAGCAGCGGCACTGTGTAGCTTGACATGTCTATGTTTTGGGTTGCAATATACAGGTAGTGGGCTCTCTGTTAATTTTAATGAGTAGGCCTAAGCCTAAAGTTACAGCATTTCTATCACAATTGACCAGACTTTGACCTTTGGTCTGCTTTTAACAAAATTCTGGCTATGATTGTTCCTTGTATTGCATCATGAGCCATCACTGTACCTATTGCATTCTACTGTTGTTAGCCTTAAGCCTAGCTCAGTCATTATGTCATACCACATCGCCCTCCATTAGAAGTGCAATGAGCTGCATTGAGCATAATAAACTGCATTTAGAATTCCAAATTCATATTTCTAGATATTTTGGTGAAAGTAACTCAAAAGTAATACAATAGTAGTGTAATGCCTTACAATTCAGATACATATTATAATGCAACAAATTACTTTGAAATGACAGTAATTAGTAATACATAATACATTACGATTTTGAAGTAAGTTGCCCAACACTGATGACAACCATCACTTTCTATGTATGTTTGTGTTTGTGTGTGTGTGTGTGTGGAAAGTCAATCAAATTCTGTGATTGCCACTGATGTGAATGATCTCACAAATCACACAAACCAAATCAAGTTTTAAAAAAATCGCAAAAGTATCGAAATTGAGATTCTTCACTTAGTATTGATATTGAAACAATAATGTTGGTATTGTGACAACAGGAGTTGGGGATGTGTCCCCACCAAAGCTGAGACCAAACCTACGCCCTTGGTAGGAGGAGTGGAAGAGGGAGGGCAGAATGAGATGGGAAGAGATAGTTGGAATGGATGGAGAGAGTGGAGAAGCCAAGAAGAATTTCATAAGCCAAACGGACAGGAAAAGAGGAAAGATTAAACTTATTGGCACTAAAACTTTTGGAACAAAGACAAAGTATTTGCTTGAACTAAAGTAAATAATTATCAGGCCTAAGCAAGAGTGTAGTGCAGAGAGTGTTAGTATACACCTCCACACACACACACACACACATCTGCAAACTAGATGGACACACACATTCCTCACACACAGGCACTATTACAGCACAGGCAGCTGGGGCAGTATTTATGTGCTGAATAATTCAGAAGGTCCATGACTGGTGCCTTGGGTAGAAGAACTTCTTTAAGGGGCTCAAACATACCAGTGCCCCCCTCATGTTTAAGTCCAAGACATGCTCAAACAAACACTGACCTAAAGGTGATGATACATGGGGCAACTTTTTGTGGCCAATGGGTAACCGGTTCAATGTATTCTGATTGGACGATCATGAAAATTTGCCTACTGATAATACAAGTTCTCCAGAAAAAGAATCCTGGCCCAATATTGATGGGAATGGGAACAACAACGCTGCACCGTTGCTCAAAAACCTTTTTTTCCTTTGCTCAAAATCCTTTTATCCAAATGCATTTACCTTCTATTTACACTTTTATTTTATATTGTTTTTCATTTTACCCATGTAATTACTTCTGTTTTATTTTTTTTACATATTACAACATTTTAATGGTTCTATTTGATGTGGTTGCTTTTATTTTATCTCATTCTTTATTCTTCTACTTATCTACCTTATTAAAATGTATAATAAGGTAGATAAGTAGTATAAAAGGTAGAGGTATAATAAGGTAGATAAGTGTATAAAAATGTGCTTGCCAAGGCCTTGCCTTGTGTATCATCAGCTGAAGACTAATTTTATAAACATTTTAAATATATCCATCATTGTATATGACCATGATAGTCGCATTTTGTGAGTAAAGTGATAGTGATTCGCTGAGTGGAATCTAGTAGATGCTTTTATCCAAAGGGACATGTAGCGTTGGGTGTTAGTTATGCTAGACTGCCCGCTTATCAAGCTGTAACACAACCATGCCAACCTATGCAAACATAAGTTAGCTGTGCAGAGCATGTTTCTGAAGATTGAGACATTTTGCTAACTGGTTGTACCTGGTTAGTGATCACAGTTTTGTAATGGTACATTCCAGGGTTGAGCTGCCACCTGCAGAACTCCCCCCGCCAACCACGTGTGATGGTACCTCCTCCAATACCTCCCAATGGAGCACCTGAAGCAAGAAAGAGAGAGGAAAAATTCCAAATATGTTATGTGGTATCTCGATGAAAGTTCATGCCCAGACAATTACCTTTCCTTATCTACTGTCTATCGGAACTGTGAAATGAATTTTTTGTAAGTATATTTTTTGGGCTTTTTTTGCTTTTATTTTTAAAGGACAGTGAAGAGTGACAGGAAGCTAGTGGGAGAGAGAGATGGGGTGGGATCGGGAAATGACCCCAGTCGGACTCAAACCCGGGTCCCCATGGGCACTTCAGCCCGCAAGTTGTGCAACGTAAATAAACTGAATTCAGTTTTTCCCATAGAATTGAATTCCATTTGTGGTGGTTGGTTTGCAGAATTAAGTAAGGGATAATGTATTTTCCGCCGGTAATTATCAGAAAATAAGTCCCGCCAGGGAGAACAGAACCCCGACGTGCAGCGTAGGGGTTTTGCTTCGACCTGAAGGGACTTATTTTCTGATAATTACCGGCGGAAAATACATTATCCCGCTTATAACACGGCTACTTGCCAAAACGAGAAAAGAAACCTAACACAATGAATCTTTTAAAATTAATTTGCTACCGTTTCGTGTCTTCCGCTGACAAAATAAATAGTTCGCCACACAGATAGAACTTGACAGTTTCAGGTGTCTGTTTCAGGCAAGGTCTTACTAGCTTACTTTCCCTTTCAATGAAATTCCATTGCAATAAGCGAACGGAATTCTTGCGGAGGGATATGAAAGACGTTAATCAACCCATTGCCATTGACAGCGGTGATTATATACTTTCCCAGTGATTTATGTAAGGGATAATGCCCGACGAGGTGTCCATTGTCCATTACTTTTATATATATATATATATATATATATATATTATCAGAAATAAATGGACGACGCGGAGGCGTGAACTGTCCGACGCGAAGCGGAGGACGGTTGCTTCCGCGAAGTCCATTTATTTCTTATAATGGACGCATCGAAGGGCATTATCCCGTTTATACCATGGTCACTTACGAAATAAATAAATATGAAATCAATTATTAATACTAAATGAGTTTGAGCTAAAATCGTTAGTTTTTTCAGCTGTTTATCGCAACGCTGTGGAATGTTGATAAGTTGATTGTTGATAATGCTGCCTTGGTTACCAACTAGCGTTTGAGCCAGCACAGTGATTTAGAACGGTCATCAGGCAATTCGAACGGAACGTCTTTTTATAGGTGTAGTATATCACTTTTTAAACGACACCCTTTTCAACCTAGACCATGGTATAAATAGATTTAATATAGGCCCGAACGTTGGGAAGGCCCATTTATGTGAATAGAACTTTCTGCAGCACTCTGAAAAGCCGTGTAATAACTTTAATATAACTGTTTTTAACAATTAGCACAATGTGGTTATGATGCTAACCAGATTTAAGCACAATTTAGTACAGCCTGGAAAATCATTGTGTGGTGGTCAATGTTGATATTGTGGTGTGCCACCACAAACAAGTCAATGTATTGTAAACACTGGAATTAGTCTGATGTTACTAGTAAGACGGGGAATGAGTCTGCACTCAAGAAAGTGTTGGTATGAAGCTGGCTGGTTAAGCAAGGCAACCAGCAAGATTTTTAGAATATGCAGGATTTTGGCCAGTTATTCATTAACATCAGGCTTTAACCATCTTCCTTCACAATATTTGTTGAGGTAACCCAATATTCCCACTGCACTAATTGTCTCGTGGAATATGTTGACAGTTGACAGACTTGTTTCAGTTCTGCAAGATCACAAGCTGTGGCAATGACACATACTCCATTTTAATCAGAGCAACATTTTTAGAGGTTTAGAAGTGTATAAAATAGTACGTTCATCAGTATTTATATCTGATCATGTTTGCACTCACCATAAATCTGTCGTAGAGGCAAAGCACGGAACATATCTATAAATGGCGCTTTCTTTTCCACCTGGGTCTTTCGATACCACCATTTCAGATACCTGCACACATACACGGTTAAAGAATGAGTGGATTAGTGCTTCATACTCAACAAATGGGCCAAGAAAGACATTCTTCATTAGTAGTAAAAAAAAATAATGTTTTTTCAGGGTCTTTATTGGCATTAGAGCTGTAATCGGGCCTTAAAAGTTAAGCCCGACAAGGCCCGAGCCCGACAGAAATCAGCCCGAGCCCGAGCAGTTCTTGCGCCAGCTCTTCAAACCCCTCGCCATTTATGATATTAAATGGCCTAATGTCTTTACAGCAAAAGCTGACACACTTCTCCGTAACCATTTGTTTCACCTTTGCAGGATTGGGTTTTGTTGCTGTAACAAACGATGTGATTGTAGGTTGATCCTAGGCACTGGCGGGTGTGGATAAGCTTTGATCAACATGCCTTATCAGCGACGAATTCCCTGTCGTTCTGCAGAATGTTGCATCCATTGGCTCATTATTCTCATTATGCACATGGACAAAACTTTTCCACACCTCACACTTTGCTTTCTTTGCCGGTGCAACTATAACGTAATCGCCAGAGACCAGCCTCCGTTTCACCTCCTCAGCATCCATTTTTGTGTGTGAACTGGGGTAATGCCATGTGTTTCATGTTCTATGTATAGTGATCTATGTAAAATGGTCTATGTCTTGTTGTTGTAGCTTGTATGACCTCTTTTTTTATGTATTATATTTTATGTTTTATTTTAAAGCAAATTTCTCTCTCTTGGGAGAGACAATAAAGAAGACTTACTTACTTAACTTGTTTCTCATACACCACGCAAACTCTCCTGATGTATAGTCTTGTAGGATTCATTTCTATTCTACGTACAGGCTACGTAAAGTGGCCTGTGGTTGTTGGTACACAGTGTCACCTTGTCAAATCTTGTGAAAACATTAGCGTGGAAATCAGCTAAGCTATATTCTTAGGAGAAAGTTTAGCCTGAGTATGTAAAGGCACGCATATTCATACTGAACCATTTAGGTACAGTACTTTAGGTTCAATACAGATGTGTGCCGAATGCAGTACATTCAAGTTCCCACAAAAAACATTGAGTGGCTGACCATATATCAGTTCAGTCATTTAAAGGCAAAAAGCATTTAACACCTTTTCAAAATACTATTCCTTATATGTGTTGGGCATCAGCAAAATTGTCGGTGAAAGATACACTAACAGTACTTACAGGCTTACTGTACCAAAAATGAACCGAACCATGACTTCAACACCAAGGTATATAGCGAATTGTGATTTTTGTGTACCATTACACCCCTACCTAAAAGAGTGTTGTGTTCAGTAGGATTGTCTTGTTTGTAATTTTGGCAAGACCTACTTCCAAGGCCAATCCCAAAGTCCGGACTCACAGACTTTGGTGCGCGTTATCGCGAAATTCGTAAGGGCTTAGGGCTGTCCCAATGTCGAATTTCTGAGGGTGTTTAAGTACACACTTACCGAGCCCTTTCTGTGAGTCTGCATCGGTGCAGACTTCACCAAAGGGAATTACCCACAGTTCAAAGCGTTGTGATGTTTACCGCAGAAACCATAGGGAAATCCGGGACATTACAAAGGTAAACAACAGCACGACACACATGCATGGTGCATGTGTCAGCAACGTCTTTGTTATTAAACATTGTGAAGTGCTGTCCCAATCCCATTTATACCTATCTGAGCCCATGTGGTCTCACTCACTCACTTAGCACCTGAGAACAATTAAGTCTGAGTCTTTAGTCCTTAGGGCTTACTTTGGGATTGGCCCAACAACTTCCATTCTTCTGTTCACATTATAATAGACGCAAGTGTTGAGAAATGCTTGAAAGGCCCAGTGGTCTGGTAATTGGACAGAACCACTGACCAAACCATAGACATGAACAAAACACATAATTTCATGATGACATTGTTCTCTCTGGGCTAGAGTGAACAAAACCGCATCACTTCACCAGAACCCACACTCACTCTCATTCCATCTCACTCCATCTCTATAGCTTATAGAGGCAGCATTGTTGTGGGGGGTGTTACTCTGTCCCTCTGATCATCGCTTTCCCTCTCTGTCTCTACATTCATGTGTGGTGGCCTGTGGAGTGTGACCACAGCTGTTGGTAAACTGCTGCACACACAAGCGGATTCAGACAGACTAGAGCACAGAGGAATTGTGGGATATGGGGAGATAAAACTAGAGACGCTGCACTGGTGGTGGTGTGTGTGCAGGGTGTGTTACAAGCCGTGTGTGTGTGTGTGTTTGTGTGTGTCTGTAGGGGGGTACACATAAATGTGTCTTTGTGAGGAAGCAAGTAAAGGGAGAGGACAAGGCAGCAAAGTTTCAACATGTTTGCCAATATCCAGTTGAAAGGTCACACACATGAAGGTCAAAAAGGGTGTGTGTTGGGTCTGATTATAGACTTCGTGCAGTGTGTGTGTGTGGATGTGAGGCAAGTTTCTGGTAATCATTAACAGAGTCCATTCTCACAATGATCAGAATGAATCAGGTTAATAAACATGACCAATTAACTCCAAGCACCATGACAACGGGAAGAACAGCAAGTCTGGCTCCGTGTTACATTATGGATTGATTTGTGTGTGTGTGCCTGTCAGGTACTTCTCATTGCCTTTTGGATAAGTTTACAACTGGAACATTTCACTAAAACAAAAAGGCTTTTTGTTGAGAAAACTTGGCTATAGTAAATATTAGTTTACTCCACCCTCAAAATGGGAAAAGATACAGCGACAGATTCAAACCCACAGTACACATAGGCACAACATATAAATGTCAAAGGCATATAGGCTTCTACCTATATTACCAGGCCTTACCATACAACATTGATGCATCAGCAAGATACAGCTTTAATTTGAAAACATAGTGAATCGAAGTATGTGTTCAAATTGTTGGCATATAAAGTTGCCATTATCTGCTGCCTAACCTCTGGTGATAAACAAACAGGTGAGAGGTGGGACACACAAACAGAAAGGGAAGCCACAAAAGCTATACAATTGTATTGCAGGGGTGCTTTAGCAAAATCCTTTTGGCAAAGCCCCGATGAATAGAATAGCCGTAGCTTTGGGAACAAGTTTTGTTTGGCGACATCTGATTCGCACCCTCCCCACAACTTGTGAAATATTGCAACGGGAAACCTGCCAAGATTTCTAGAAGTCCAATGGTGGTGACCATAAGTTAATATCATCAAGATGTTTCAAACTAAATAAATACAAACTTCACACTAAGTAAATGCTATGTGGCCGTGATGTAGGTGTGCATGGTGTAATTATTGCATGCACCGAGCAAACATTCAGTTTGTGTGAGCAAAGGCGGGGTGAATTCACGGGGCAGCCGTGCCCGTGGCTTTGATGCAGGATGCGTCGATGCTTACCTGATCCCAAGACCGATGTGCTCCATGATGTTGGAGAGCGACACATCTTTGGCCTGGAAAGGCTTCCTCTTCTCTTTAAACTCATGCGCCAGGCAGATCCTCCATCCCTCTTTCGGCACGTTGTATCCCATCTCCGATGAGACATATCGACCCATCAGTTCTGCGGAAGACGTCTGGTCTGATGACTCCATTGTTGAATTCATCAAGTGCACAAGTCAGTGGATGTCAAAGCAGGTGTCAGCGTCACCCTTCGTCTAACCGGACGGGTCTCTAGGATATAGCCAAAATAAAGGACTTAAGTTAATAATCCCGTTTTCAGTGTTTATTCCACAAGTGGCCACAAAGCATAAAGCAGATCACTGTAGCTTTATCTTCAAACCCCGTGATTCACTTTTCTCCCAAAATGAAAAATCCTGTGCAACTCATGAACGAGTCAGGCGAGCTAGAGCAGGAAATGCAGGATTTGTTGAAGAGTGAACCGGTGAACCCATTAAATGCGCGCTACCTATCTGACGTGACGCGGGCCTAAAGCTATAACGTTAACAGACAAAGGTTTGACAACAACAAGCATTTTACCTCACAAACTCATGTGCGTAGAATCGCTAACTTTACCTAGAATCGTCAAAATATGCTCATGGAAACTCATCCAAATCTATCCGTCTGCAAGCTGAAACATGAGAAGTACCTTGCCAAGTTGATGCTATCATTCAAGCTGTGGCTAGCATAAATTAACGTTACATTAGTTATCTTTATGTTGCTAAAACATAACGTTACAATTCAGTAAACAAAACACAATCATTCAGAGCGGCTCGTGACCCTGTCACAATGCAACAAAACAGCATATTCTACCGGGTTTTCTTGGCGAAGCAACGAACCACATCCAGTTTTCTCAGAGAAGATGTACTGGCTCATACGACAATGACGCGTATGGTTGCAATGATTAACATTAAATTCTATTTCGCGCGCACAGCTGCTGAAGGCAACATCTGAAGTGCAAACACTTCTTGGGCCTTGGGACCCTTTCTCTGTGTTTCTGGTCTGTTAGGATTTTTCGCTGATTGTATAAGATGTCCCATGTCTTGTCGGCTGGTACGTTCGTAAATGAATCGGAAATGTATGCTGCAACGTTAACTTAGCGGTATTGATAGTAGTCTACAAAGGCTTCACATTGGAGTTTACCATCAAGATTTCCTGCAGCTTTCCCATCCCTGTAAATAGCATGGGTAAGGATATCACTCCGCCCAGGCGAGTTTGAAACAAGTAATCCCCCTGTTCGAGATTACACCAAATTATGTGATAAGGGGAGTTGTTGAGAAAACCAGCGTAGAGTTGTATGTTATCAATATTTTTTTTCCGATCACAGTCTATACCACTATGTATCCAAAGATGTTGTATTTATTTTGATATTGTTAAAATAAATGCATTATTTATTTATTTTAGAAAATCTCAACGATACTTTTTTGAAACCCCCTGCATGTTATAAAGTGGTGCGTCAACATATGCCACGGCGACGTTTCATGGGCCAACCATAACCTCACACCTACATTTAACATGTTGACTGATTGTTATTGTATTTCATAGTATGATAGCCCGTGTGTATTTGAGATGCCGACAATATAGTCTTTGTAAGGTGTAACATACATCCCCCCACCCCACTTTCCCCTATGTTACGTTGAAATGTTGGCTGGATACCTTGACATATCATGCTCGTATCACGTTAACGGTTCTGATATCATGTTACCTGAGATAATCGGGGGTAGCAGATCCATGACCGTAAAACAAATGGAATTAGGCTTACCTTACTGAAGGGCTGTCAATGTCATACAAAACTAAGTACAGCCACAGGATGCACTGTAGTGAGGTTTAATACACACGCCTCGTCATTTTAGAAACGTAGTGAAAACGCTTGGTAGTGCAGGGTATTATGCTGTGTTGTTTTGGTTTTGATCTGGCTTGATCACAGCTGAGTGGATGTAGCCAACTTGGATATTTTTTCGCCGGTTGTTATATTTCTTTTTATATCTATAATTTGGTATTGAGAAGACTAGCCAGCCGAGAGGTGGTTGCAAGCAACTCAAAGGTAACTTCTCAATCTTGTCAGTAGTTTGTACCGGCGGACAGGGGCATCGATTAAGACTATAGCTCAAAATTGGTTATCGAGCTAAGTATGAGGGGCAACGTTAGCCTAGCTATGTATCAAAATTAGCCTAACTGGTGTGGGTAGTTTGGTCATTTAAAGGCTAATAGTGAGACACTGTTTCAGTGTTTTACTCATTTTGATGGTGTATCAGTGGGCGATGAGGGTAAATTCGTATTTAATCTCATGTAACGGTGTATCAAATTCATGTCGTGTAATTTTAACTGCTAGATTGCGAAGTATAACGTGATGGCATAAGTTAGCTAGCTCATTAAATATCTATACATTGTCATACTATAACGCTAGCGATGTTAAATGTTTTTGCTGGTGTATTAGCTTTGGACTGTTTAATACGTTTTGGATGTCTCCCAAACACGCGATGACCCCCGCAAGCATGTGGTAGAATTTGTGAGTGAAAGAACTGACATCTGATGGCATAGCCATTTGCTTGTCCACAGTGTGTTAGGCTGGATAACTTGTAGTGCTAACTCTATCTGATGGTCCTGCTAATTTATCTCGTATGTCGGGCAGATGATCGAGGTGGTGGCCTCCATGGCACGCGGCCCGGTGTTCCTAACCGGGGAGCTCCTGGAGTGCCTTATCACGTTCACCAACCCGATGTCTCATCTATCCACCTCCGCTAGCAGGTAGGCTAGGCTACATTTGGCGTCAGCCTCTCTGTGGCTCTCGGTTTTCTGTCACTCCGGTTTGCTTTCACTGATTAACTGTCATCTTACTTTGCTAGTAGATTTTAATGCTGCCTCCGTGTGGGACTTGCGGGTTTTTCTTCTTGCTTGTCTGTTCTCTGTTAATAAGCTGTTTTCTCGTTTTCTTTTACGTCTTCTCAACTTTGTCTAGCATAAGTGAGATAGATCACAGTGTGCTACTTGTTCTAAGACAATTTTGTTGTGTGGCTGCATATAGCTGTCAATCTTTGTTTTAATTCCAACATTGTATTCAACCTCTGCCTGTTTACTATCCATTATTTTCGATCGGACTGCCTACTGTGATGGTTGTGTACTCCTTTTCCCCCCTTGTGGCCAGTGAGATGCTGGCATGGGCCAGTGCTCAGATCCACTGCCAGTTCCACGCCAGCGAGAGCAGGGTGGCACTGCCTTCTCAGGGGAACAAGCAGGATGTGCAGGCTGAGAGCGACACAGTGCTCATTCCCAGCAGAGGTTAGAACACCGGCAGAAGCAGACACGCACAAACAAACACAATCTTTCTTGCAGTCATGCATGATGCACATACACACACCCATTCCTCTCTCTCTCTCTCTCTCTCTCTCTCACTCACTCACCACACACATCCACTGAGCATGGAAGCAAAACTTGGCTCAAAACAGCCCCAGTTGTTGATTACACAAAGAATTGATGTGAATAGAACCTGTCTCTGACCATGGCATGATTGGAATAGAGTTTGCACACTTTGCTTGTGTGGAGGAGTAACTATTAGTGCTGATTTCTTGGACATTGACTACACTAAACGGCCTTTTCAGTGGAGGTCTTCATTGGAGGTCTCTTTTAGTTTAGGCTAGGCTTAAATCAAAACAGGCCTGTTATGTATTACATGTGCTACTTTACAATGCAACTATACGATGCACTAGACAGATGTACCCCTATTTAACTTTTGTGCATTTTTCCGGATATGACTTTGGGTTAATTATAAAGTTATTGAACTGGCGACCTACCACCTGTCATGACTAAATAAACTAGGCTGATTAGTCCCCATGTTGCACAAATGCATTCATCTCCCCACAATAGCGGCACTGAAAGCTGCAGGACCAAAGCAGATTAGCAGTCGCAGCAGATTTGGGTTTGACATGTGGTTAAAAAAAAAAAGTTGGTTTGAGTTTATTATGCAAGGTTAAAAGAGAGGAAGTTGAGGGAAATATCTCTAATCTAAACAAGCTAAAGCTGGATGAATACTTATAGTGTTGGACGGCAGTAGCTGATGTTTATACATGTGTTTTTTCTGTTGTGCAACCTGAACTGACACATTCTGTATGTGGCTCCTATCATAGTGTATGGATTCTTAAGTTTCAGTTATTAGAATTTCTTACTCTCCTCTCTCGAAATGTTCTGTTGTCTCTTCCCTTCTTTCCTCAGGAGAGAGGGGGCAGTGTATCCTTGACACTCCACCAAAGATCCTTTTCTGTGACTTACGCCTGGATCCAGGAGAAAGCAAAACCTGTAAGAAAAAAACGGAATACATTCTCACGAACTCCTTTTTTGACGGTCACACTCTTTCACAATTTTAGCTATACACAGGAAGATGAAAAAATTCCTTGTGCTACTGATTGTATGGAGACAACCGCAACATGTGCCGCATGCTATACCCGGGATCCGTAAAGGCCCTTCTCCACAGTGTAGTATGCATTGTCTGCAACCAATCATACATCTCAATTACATGGAGTGTGTTATCAAGCTCACTGTTGTCAGACGCATGTAACAGTATGAGCACTGGACACCAACATTTGATCCTCTCTGACCATCCTCTCATGCTCTTCCTGTCTTTCTCCCCATCCCTACCCTCTTACCACCCAATCGTAGATTCCTACAGTGAGGTTGTCCCCTCAGACGGTCCACCGAGTTTCAGGGGGCAGGCGGTGAAGTATGTGTATAAGCTGACCATTGGCTGCCAGAGGGTCAACTCCCCAATCAAGCTGCTACGTGTTCCTTTCAGAGTACTAGTGTTACATGGTGAGTACACACACACACCCACAGACATACTCTTTCAATCTCTAGCAATCAATGTTATCCTAGATGGCATAGCTAACTACTGCTGATATTGTGGCAGCATTGTTCTAATAAAATTAAGTTAGCTTTTGCATAATTTTGGATCCTAAACAAACTCTACCCTACGATGAATGGGACCGCAAAGCAGGCATGCAGGACAGGGTTGCCCATCACTTCTAAATGCCATTGCACAAATGTGACATGGCAAACAAGCTCTCTTCCCCATGAAGAAGATGTTTCTCTGTTAAGTAATAACTTCAGCTTTGTTTGTTTGGATCCCAACCTTCTGCCTGTGACTCTGTCCAGACGTCGGTGTGTCTATGTTCTAAATACATAAACATATAAAACAGAGGCGAACTGAGCTAGTGTGCTAGTTGCCCGTGTAAATCCTCACAGCCTTAACCTTAAGAACGCTTCTAACCTCTGAGTTGGGAGCCTGGGCTTTTAGCTCAGTGGTTAGAGCGTTCGACTCCCATGCCAGTGTGTGTGGAGGTGTGCGGGTGGACGAATTACGACCTCGGTTACACATATCTTTCATGTTATCTTCGCCAGCTACACAAAAAAAGGGTTGCCATTGGCCCCACCGGTTGCACTTTGAGAATCCTGAATGCATATCGGTCTACATATTTTGGTAAAACCAAGACAATTGAACATGCAGACATTGGTAGTCTTAACTGAGGGAGTGTGGGTTGGGTTGAGCTAAATAGATCCGGTGTGTCCTTTGTGTGGCTCACAGGCATGTCGGAGCCGCATTTCCTCCAGGACGAGGAAGTGGCCCCCTCAAATCCCTTCCTGGATGAGGAGGAGGGGAGCAGCAACCGCAGGGACGGAAGTCTCCTGGAGAAGGCGTTGGACATGCTGATGGCCACAACGTCACGCCGCTCCCCCCGTGAGTGTGTGTGTGTGTGTGTGTTTCTGGATTGTGTGTGGAGGAAGTTTGTTTGTTACTGTGCACATGGGCTTATGTCACTGTTCCTAGTACAATACAGTGTCCTTCACAATTTTTGGCACAAAATGAAGTAAATGACCAGGGGGCTAAAAACATGCTTTTAAGAATATCTGGGAAGGTGAATAGTGGTGTTAAAACGATAGCTTTAATGTCAGCTTTAATACACTTTAGGCCTTTGTGTTCAGCACGCTCTCGCTCCTCTCTCTTACTCTGATCCTCACTCGCTCAGATTTTCCCCTCCACCAGCACCTGCTACCTGTGGCCTATGGACTAGGCCTTCTTTCAAATGAACGGATCTCATCAGTGATGTTAATTAACATTTGTTTTCCCATATTAGAAGATCTACACTTTGCACTGTTTCACCTGTTGTGGAAATTATTCTCCACCGAGCACTCTTTTTGAAATAATGGGATTGAGCCATGTCTCAAAAGAACAACAGGGTTTTTCCTGGATAGAAAAGGGCAAGGCAGCCGCCTCAATCAAATGTCCTGCTGTCTCCGCCCCCTGACAAATTTCTAGTATAAAAACAATATTTCCTAACAAGCATGTGTATTTCTTAACTCAATGATTTGCCCTTTCTGTCCTCAGATCTTTTCAACATCACTAACTCACGGGGTAAGGTGGCTAAGTTCTGTATCTTCAAGAGTGTCTACCGGATCGGGGAGGACATCATCGGCACTTTTACCTTCTCCGAGGGGGAAATCCCCTGTCTACAGGTGAGAGCCACTGTCCCTTCTCAATTCTGGTCTTATAGGGATGCTTTGCCCAGAAATGAAAATGCTTATCACACTCTGAACATAAAGCAAGTATTTAGTTGCAGGAAAACTTACCAGTCAAATGTCAGTGATTCCAAAGAACTATTTATTATTCACCTCCAGAGCAGAAAAAAAAGTCATGCTGTAAAATAATAGACCCCTGGTTGTTCAACAGAGGTTGCAATATGCTAAAAGGAAATGTAATACAGATTTTCTGTCCATATGCTATTAAGTTGAAAAAGAAGGAATTTGCATTTGTTGAGGACTTTGAAGTTAATCAAGTAAATTAAATACATCACTGAATTTACAACCGTGTGTGTGTGTGTGTGTGTGTGTAGTATTCTGTTAGTTTACAGTCCGAAGAGGAGGTGAACTCTATGTACCAGAGGAAGCCAGCTCCACCATTGAGTGTAACCTCTCATGGGCGCCACCTAGAGTCTTGCCTGCACACTGCATCCAGCCACTTCTCCCTGCCCATACCTCTCAATGTGACGCCAGGATTCAGCACTGACATCAGTAAGGACACACACACACACACACACACACACACACACACACACACACACAGGGCCATACATATATTATATCTGTTTATAGCATAGCATCAGGTTTCATCTGCAATGTATACACCACCATAATGGAAACACTAGCACAAACACAGAATCACAGAAGCACATACACATGCACTGTCATACAGAATTCATACACTACACCACTGCTATTTAGGATTCAGTGTATCTACATGCAAGAGAAAAAGGCTGATGTTAATTGCATGTTGTACACACTCAAGCTACCCTAACATGTCAAGGTGACCCTAATGGGTATCAGTAACTTAAAACATATTCAGACATTTTCTTAGACTGACCCTTGATGATCACTGTGTGTGTGTGTGTGTGTGTCTCTCTCTGTCTTTCTCTCTCTCTCTCTCTCTCTCTCTCTCTCTCTCTCTCTCTCTCTCTCTCTCTCTCTCTCTCTCTCTCTCTCTCTCTCTCTCTCCTAGTCACCCTGAGATGGCGTCTGCACTTTGAGTTTGTGACATCCAGAGAGCCTGTGGAGTCGCCCACTGTGCTGCAGAACCAATCAGAGGTTACGATTTGGACAGGAGCGGACCACGTAGACGTGGACACCTTCAGCTGGGACTTGCCAATCAAAGTGCTTCCCACCAATCCGGCACTGGCAGCTTACGTTTCCCAGTTTACAGGGACCAACAGCATTAACATTTGATATTAATGTCTGCGTGTGTGAGAGAGTTAGTTAGTGTGTGAGAGAAAGATGTGTGTGTGCTGTGTGTGTGTGTGGTGTGGGGGTTCTGTTGTGTAAGTACAGAGTTTTGTGTGTGTGTGTGTGTGTGTGTGTGTGTGTGTGTTTTAACAATCTTTCTTAACGGTTGCCTATGCACTGTGGGTAAATCTCTTGAAATTTAATCAAGTCAGGTTTTAATGTTTCAAGTGTGCGTGTGCGTGCGTGCCTGCGTGTGTGTGCATGTCTGGGAGTGTATATAGGGGATTTCTTACTAAAAGCTTTTTTATTATGTTCCTCCTTGTTGCAACTACAATTATGTTTTATTTCAGTTCTCTCTCAAATGGGAGAGCTTAGGGACCTCTGACTGACTATATGGTCCACCATTATGTATTTCAACTGTCTGTGTGTGTGTGTGTGTGTGTGTGTGTGTGTGTGTGTGTGTGTGTGTGTGTGTGTGTCTGTGTGAGTGCGTGTGTGCATGTGTGTAACACAGACACAGAGGCTTGAAGTTCTCGAGAGTTGGACATGTGTTTTTTGACCTCAAAATAAAACCACACATATTTGTAGCGACTGCTGTTTTTTGAACGCACAGCATTCAAATCAACACAAAACCTTCAGATGCTGTTACAATTGAGCTTTATTTTTATTTAACCAGTTTGAGGTGCTTATACAACACATGGAATATTAAGTACTGTCATATATTACTGTACATGCATTTATGTACATGTGTGTGTGTGTGTGTGTGTGTGTGTGTTTGCTCACACCACAGGTGACATGCATATGTATTGGTATGATCTTATTCTACAAGGGATTATATACTGTATGATATACATTTGAATGTGTGCGTGTGTGCAGCAGGTAGATTACACGTGTGCTGTGTGTGTTTGCCGACGCAGTTTACACAGGGACAATAGCGTGAGTGCATATGTGTGTGTGCTGTGTGCAAACTGTTGCTTGGACAAAAGAACCCTTTTTTTTTTTTGCACCCTTTCTTTTCCACCTGTGCTCAACACAGTGGATTCTATGGCTAATAGCATTAGTATTGTACATTCAGGAAACATAAGGAATCATACTTTTCGAACATAGAGACTAATTGACAGTCCACATCTGGGGAAAGAAGTTAGGAACAAGAGTTGGGTGCAACAGAGGGCATATGCAATATGCAAGCACAGGCAATTAAAGGTGCAGACTAGTCCCCTAGCTACACTGTTTTGTGTGTATAATCCAAAAGCTGTTGTTTCCTGGCTTTGTAAATGAGAAAAGGTGGTTTGGATTAAGCTATGCTCCATTTTAGCCAATCAAGAAATTGCTTCAGGAGCTTGGAATTTGATTGGTTGTTGAACTGTTGAATACCAATAACAATTTGCCAGGATCGATGGACTTCTGATAGATGGAAGTCTGATAGTGATCTGGAGTGAGTTCAAATGGCTATACTGCAGAAGCACATGAGACGTCTTCAGACGGACTCAAAGCAGGGTTGATATTGGACAGGTGGGTCGTGGGCTCGAGTGCAGGTAGAGAGGTGATGGCTGCTTATCTCCCCAGCTGCATGCCCAGGGTCCCATGGCTGGGGTCGAGGCTGTTGCCGTGGGAGACACAGGGCAAGCGGGGGTCGGCGCTCTGCACAAGACGCACGGTGCAGGTCAGAGCCTCCACACGCACCTCGCACCAGGCAGGGAAGTCCACCGGCCTGTGGACCCTACAGGGAGAGGAGAGACAGGTGTGTTGGTTAAGAGACAGGTGTGTTGGTCAAGTGGGGCAGTGAAGCTCAACAGAAATCCTTTGCAATAAGATTGTTGCACCACTATCCATTAGTTTTTGGAGGTGTGCTTGTCTCTACACAGGGAGAGAGTGAAGAGTTGGCACTGAATCCTTTTGATTGTGTGTCTAAGCAATTAGAAAGAGAAAATAGTTGCCGTTTGTCTCTGTTTGAATAGGACAATAAGCATGTCTTTGGGTGAGAGAAAATATGAATGGATCTTTTTGTTTGACAGTAATAGTAGACAGTAGGTTGACTAGCATGAGAGAGAGAGAGAGGACTCACGTCTCACAGCAGCCCACTCCCACAGGGTGCAGGCAGGTGCACTGAATACAGCCACTCTCCATCCAGCTCTCCCCCAGAGAGTAGCTTCTGCCCTCATACTCACAAAGAGCTGAAACACAAACACACACAAAATTACTAAATTAGCATATTCCGTTATATACCTATGTCCTCAGTGACGTAACCTTAACACACCTGATAAAGAATAACATATCCCACCATAAACACATGCTCACATGTAAACCCATGCAGCCAATGATAAACCAAGTCTACATGTATAATGTACAAGATGTGACCTTAAGATAATGATACAAAAGGCAGCTGTAAGAAAACCTGTTATACTTAAGATAATATTTGTGGAATCAGTCTTGTTATTTCATAGCTACATCTTGTAATTGGAAAAGCAATGCAATATGCAACTTTTGTCCTACTGAATCATATATGTTGATACTCTTTTCACACACATTCACATCAAATTGTTTGTAGGGCATCTATGTACTCATTTAGTTCACATTATTCTGGAATAAATACACACATCTAGTATGTAGTACCATAGGTTTTAAACTCTGTTTGAAAAAGACCATAAATGCAAATGTATGTTACTTAAACAAATTAATTATTTGCAAAAGCAGGATGTTGAGAGGATTTGATGTCTACTAAGTCCTAAGTCAAACTGGTTGTAATGGTAGGAGATGCCATGATGCCGATGTTTAGTTCTACAATTTTAGTACATTTCTAGAGTTGACAGTCCAAACACAGGGTTTGCAATCACTTAGTGTTTCCATTCACAAGAGACCTCTAAGTCCCCATCACAGAGGGATCAAGCTGAATAGTCTCTGAATAGTGTTTGTAGTGTTTGCATGAATGTATGTTGCCAAGAATACTCACCTTGTGAGTTAAAGTGACACTGAGCAGGTGCTGTTCGACAGGTAGCCCAAAGCAGAGAGGTCACCAGGACTGTGAGTGGCCAGTGTCCCATCATGGTTGTTGTTTTTTCCTTTATCTTCTTTATCTTTCTTCTTGTTCTTCTTTTTCTTTGAACACTCTCTCAGCTGTTTGAAGCTTCACAATCCCTCTCTCGCCTTGTGTAATCCATATATACTCCTGAGATCTTTACGAGCCCCTGCATGGAAGAGGTGTGTATTTCGGGGGTGGGGCGGGGTAGAGGGCAGGTTTGTCCTGTTGGTGCTGGTGGGGTGGGGGCATGGGGGGTATTGGCACGTTTGGGCCTCAGCGGAGATGGGCGCTGCTCCGCACCACTGGGCATGACCTCCACTAGCGGCAGAAACACTGACACATCTTGTGATGACTAAGAGAGGAAAAGTGGGGAAAGAGAGAGAGGCAAGAAAGAAAGACGGCAGAAATGAATGAGGGAGAGAGATGGAGAGAGAGAGAGAGACCATGGGCTTCCAAAAGGCTTACCGGAATATGTTCATTAATGCTGCGCAATTTAACTTTTTTATCATGGTGAACCCAGGGGCGCCTCATAATAGTTTGAACAGGAGGTTCAGTGTGCTGGTCCAAGAGGACAAGTGAATGACAGAGAGGAACAGGAAGGAATTGTTTATTAATCCTGCAAAATTGTCCACTTTTCAAGAAATTCTTCTGAGCTTAGGACAAAAATGAGGTCATTGAAAACTTTTCACCTATAGTGGACTGAAGTCATCTCTTAGAAATGGTGATGGGGACTGTGGACTAACCTCAGTCTGCTGTCATTTGAGGTGGTTCACAGTGATCATGAACAAAATGGGCACCATTAAGAGTGAGCTAGATGTCGTCAGAAGGATTCTCAAATCATCACACATGCACATACATGCTTTGAGTGAACAATAAGAATGATCCTCAGATAATAAAGTCAAATCAACATGCACCTCTTATGTCTGCCTACCAAAGCTTTTGATAATATCTTTAAATCAACACTCAGTAACAATACTGGGCACCAAGTTGTCTGTCAATGGTCCCCCTTTTTAGGTAATAATGTTAGAACTGCCTTTGCGTAAACTGTGCCCTTGACATCCTTTAAGCTCTTGGACCACCATGAATAAGTAGTAACCAGGTACTCATGTTTGTGGCTGTCTGCTGTCTGCACTGACCCGTGTCAGCTTCCCCTGAGCTCATGAAGGTGATGTCATGGTGGTGTCTCGGGCAGATGACCTCACACAGGTCGGACGTCCAGTAGATGGTTGGGAGGAGGAAACTCGTAAAGGCTGGGATCAGACTTTTACTGCAGGGCTGCTGCAGGTGTGTGTGTGTTGTGTGTGTGTTCCAGAATAAATATTTCCTCTTTCTCCTCTAGGATTTGTGGAGTGAATGAATGAATGAGTGAGTGAATGTGTACGTCACTGGGATGAGAAAGTTACATTATTGTTATTATTATTATTATTATTATTATCACTTATTATTACTCCTTTCTGTTAGATTGATAATTTGCATGTCTCTGATGGGCGATTGCAGTGGAATGTGTGTGTGTGTGTGTGTGTGTGTGTGTCCATCACTTATGATGTGGGGTAATGCTCTCTGAGCCGGGAACACAGCTTCACATTAGCTCACATCATTAGCTCATCTCTGCCACTATATCACACGGCGGCGTGTGGTGGAAAATCTTGCGATAGCAAGGCCGTCTGGGGTGCATTGTGGGAGAAGGGAGTCCGCAGGGGCTCTGTTGCTCTGCTATACACCCCTGACCTGCCCCTCCCCATCTCCACCCCCCCAATAGTAGACTGTGAGGTGTTGAAAGTTCCTCTGTCAATCAACCGCAGAACGTAATGCTACTGCATGGCTTCCACGAACTTGGTCTCCTCTGCGATGACTCAGATTTACCCCTGCCTACAACTTCAGTGGTCCTCATAGAGGCAGTTACCCCTGTGGGGCTGCCCAATGACCTTTCTCCTCTGTATGTATGAGGGAGGTGGGGGGCAGTTTCAGGTCAATTATCTCTATGTATGACTTCAGTTGTACAGGGGGGCAATGGGATTAGCAGTTACCCCTGTACATCTGCCCAGATTTACTTACTCGAGTTTTTGTATGCATGGGGAGAGTGTTTGTGAAGTTGGGCGATCACTGGTGAGAAGAGAGGACAGGCAAAAAGCCAAACACCCCATTTTCGTTCAGTTTCTCATAAAAATTGTATGTGTATACTGCTCAAAAGCCCATGCACACAAAACTAGGTGTTGTTCACTGTTTTGTGGCACAGTCAAAACGGAAGACACAGGCAACTATGTCGGATGAATAGTCAATTCACAGGATTATTGATACGGCTGCAAGTAGATACCTCAGAATTTGTGTCACTGAACCTTTTATTTATTTTTACTCTTGAGTTTATCTTTAAAATGCAGACATTGTTGTCTGTTCCATCAGTGACATGTGTGCCACTTATACAGCTGCTGACACAGGCAAAATTGCACCTGCTGATACCATGGTCAAGACCATGTACCCACACTTGAACTAGTGGTTGATGTAGCTAGTTTCTGAGGCTCCAGTTGGGATCTAACTATAATCCTAATGGAGCACAGCCATGGAACAGCCTTAGCACTCAACAGAAATGCACAGCATCATGCTGACTGCTCAACTTATGCCCTTACGCAAGCTATGCCCTGAAGAAATGCTTGACCACTTAAGCCAATCACCATGACTGGACTGTGGCTTGCAGATTGATGCGTTCCGCACAATCAAACACTTTCCCTTGGTTCTGGCTGGAATTATACCCTATCCAGGCCATGGAAAACCTGACCAGCTAAATACCCCCTGCGTGTGTGTGTGTGTGTGTGTGCGTGTGTGTGTGAGTGTGTGTGAGACATACAGAGAATTGAGGCAGTGAGAGAGTAAGAGAATAATTGCATGATCATGAATACAATACATAGTGTTGCTGCTGTATTGTAAGTATACATGAAGCTATATGGTCAGGTGTGTGTGTGTGTGTGTGTGTGTTGACTGTAAACTGTAAAAGTAATGTGTGTGTGCATGTGTAAGAGAGAGAGGGGGGGCATAAGTGAACCCACACATTTGTATAAGTGTGTTTAATAGGCTAGAAGTGACAACTTCTAGCCTATTATGTCTTGGTTACTGCAAAAACATTACATCTTTTTGACAGATTTAGTTAGTTGATTAATTTATCTAATTAATACTTTTATGCATCATTATCTAACTTAGTCGAGGGAGGAGGGGGGTAGGACAGGTGCCTCAGCTCTCTGCTTTCTTTCTGAGCTGAAACGATGTGAGAAAGATCATCTGTGTCATCTGAGAGAGAAATAGTTGCTTTCTTTCCATGAATGAAAAACTGAACAAACAGTTTCTTCTGTTTTATTGGGTTCATAACCTTACAACTCTTATGCGGTGAGTAGAGGCATCTGCTTGCAGTAAAGTGGAGAAAACTGTGGGTAATGTCTGG
Organism: Alosa alosa; assembly: GCF_017589495.1. Classification (NCBI taxonomy): domain Eukaryota; kingdom Metazoa; phylum Chordata; class Actinopteri; order Clupeiformes; family Clupeidae; genus Alosa; species Alosa alosa. Next base: position 3,431,621 of record NC_063212.1, read on the forward strand.
CATGGAAATAGAGATAGGAGTTCCAAGACAACAGCAAAAACATCACTGCAGAACATCTTGTACAGAGGCCGTACTCACAAAGCATTTTATCTTACTGAGTGCTCGTATAAATTGCACTAAAAAAATTTAACAGAGTTTTCTCTTAAAACCTATATTCACAAAAGACCAATTTTAACAGGAAAAATGTCACTTCATAAGGTATCCGCTGCTAGGGTTTACATACATTACAACGTGGAACAACAGCTGCGTTCCTATCGTTTGTGAATTGGTCTTAGTGAGTTAGTAAGCTCACACAGATTTAAGTGCTACTTATAGTGCTAAAATGCTTTGTAAATTACTTCTTAAATCTCAAGGAGTGTGTGTGTGCTATAGCGTGTGTGTGTGTGACAGAGAAAGAGACAGACAGAGACAGACAGACAGACAGAGAGAGCAGGTAAAACAGACTTAAATGCCTTAAAGGGCTTGGGGTAAAAAATGTTATCTATCGATGGCTGCACCATATACCTTGTTCCACACAGATCAAGAGTCTTGGTGCAATCCTAAACAATACACTTTCTTTCAACGCACACTTCAACAGTGCCTTTTTCCACCTAAGTACAGAACATTGCAAGACTACACCCAGCTCAGTGCAGAAGTCCTGGTCAACGCCTATGTTATTGACCATTACAGCTCCATCCTGTCAGGCATTAAGCTACTCCACCAGCTCCAATTAATCCAAAACACTGCAGCAAGGATCATCACTCACTCCAAATCTACAAGACCACCTGTGCTCATTCAGCTTTACTGGCTTTCTGTTTGAGACCGCATCCAATTCTTCATTCAATCCTTCTCCTAACATTCAAGGCCCTACATAATCATGTTCCCACCTATCTTACTGACCTCTTGGAGAACTACACACCTACCTGTTCACTGTGATCCTCCTCAGCAGGTCTACTTAACATCCCAAATATGCACCTGAGAGAAAGAGTGTCACACAGGCATTGTGAATCCATTATGGACTTCAAAAAGAATGTAAAAACCCATCTCATTCGGCCAGCATACTCATTGTGACTTGATGAGTGCATTATATTGCATATATATAGTTTATATTTGTATTATTTTAGTATTATATTAATTTCTGTATGTGAAGTGAGCTTGGGTGTAATGAAAGTTGTTTTTCAATTAAATGTATATTATTATTATTTATCAAAAACAGGAAAATAATAAGTGGGCCTGAAGGGTTCAAAACGTAATGTTTGGCGCAGACTGTTTGATAGTGGAGGTAGGCTACACCTTTTGCACTCTGATATCATAGGATGTTGTAGGCTATGTGAATTACATAGCAATTGAATAATTTTAAACACAAACTGTAAGACTTTTCACCAAGAAAATATTTATATTATTTTTTCCGTATGATAATTATTTTAATACTTTTCAACATGTGTGCGAGTCAGAAGGGGCTTTAAGTAACTATCTCGCTTCGGTCTCGTTCGAGATTTATGTCCAGTTTCGCTTGCCGTTAAATCCCAAACCAGGAAGTTAATATGACAAATTTAGATTATGTAGTCCAACTAAGCAATTTCCGATACAAGGATCAATAGGCAATCGCTGCGTTACTCAATACAACTGGGAGCGACTCGTTTTGCCTGTATTGAGGCTTCTCTGTTGTTTTCTGTTGAGGAAAAATACATCATGTAGAGTCATTTATCTATCACACAGCATCGAAGTTGGGTTTAAGTTGCACATTCCAGGCAGTTTTACACAAATTAACGTTACTGTCTTCCTGCGACGTACACAGCTTGTAGGTTATTGACAAGGGAAAAGCTCGGTGCTGGTAACGTTAGATTTCTGGTTGTTAACGTTAGCGGTTCTTCCTTCCTCCAGCATAGTGTCTCGATTACGAGGCCTTGCAAAGCTACTGGAAGAGGATAGTTTTCTTCGTATCTGACGGCTCACCTAGCTGTTTTATAACTGAAAGAACATGGACACATTTAACTATGTCTACAGTTGTGACTTGGACATCAACGTCCAACTGAAAATGTAAGTAATTTTCCCTGACTCATTGTTGTTGATGACCACTTATCCTAGCGCTGGAGAGAAGTTGTCACACTTACACTATACGGGATCTTCACTACCGAGCTACCACAGCTAACGTTAGCTATAACGTTAAATTGCTTTGACTACTCCCGAGTAACGTTAGTGTCGACAACACTAACGATACGCCTCGAAAATGAACACCGTGACATTAGTTACATGGTTATTGGATGCGTATTAACAACATTGCCCATTGTCAATGTTGTTCAGAGACTCGTTATGACAGCGTCTGCACCACTCTTGATAACCTAACTACAAAGACTATAATTTAGGCTACTTTTCTGGAGAGATTTCTCCTGTTTTGTGCAATGTTTACCGGGAAGGCATGGCAACCGATTGTGAATCAAGGAAAAAACTCGAAGCTCAACGAGCCCGCAGAGAGAGCTTGAGAAGCGAGCGGAGGCTCGCGCCCGCTGACATCATTACATTCCGAGCGCTCATCGCCCCTCGCGCCGCTCTCGTGACAGCCAGTAAACGAATTTAATTTTGTTTTGTTTTCTGGGAGGGTCACACAAATGACGTCCGACATCCCAATGAGTCCCACGTGCATGCTGTGTAGACGTAGATGTTGTCGCAATATCTCTTGACATATCCTCGTTTCAAAGACTATATTTGTGTTGGTGCAGATGTTGCCAACAGTTCACTCATCACATTTGCCAGTCAATTGCGTCCAAATGACCAGAACTGTACACTGGGCAAAATAGATAGTCTTTCATTGCAACAGTAGTGGAGGTGGTGGTTAAGTGACCAAGTATCAAAGTCAGTAGCGGTCATTATCATTTGTGTCCTGTTGACTAGAGTAAACTTACTTGCATGTAACAGTATGGCCACACCAGTAAATTGTCAACAAATGTCTCTGTACCACACACACACACACGCACACATAAATACACACATACACAATGTGAAGTTATTACATATCCTTGTTTCTGCTCTCTTCATTTATATTGCTTATCTTCTCTCGTGTTCATCTCCTTTGTCTTAATTTCTTCTCTTCTCCCTTCTCTTCTGTCCACTCTGCTCTCCTCCTTTCTTCCAGAGGTAGCCTGGAGGGCCGTCGGGAGAGGAAGAGCTATAAGGCTTTGCTGGAGGACCCCATGTTGCGCTTCTCCGGCCTCTACCAGGAGAGCTGCTCAGACCTGTATGTCACCTGTCAGGTGTTTGCAGAGGGAAAGCCTCTCGCCCTGCCTGTACGCACCTCGTACAAGGCCTTCAGCACACGGTGGAAGTAAGTTTGTGTTGCATGGTGCGGCAATATAGGTATGGCCTGGGTTGTTGGAGATATGAAAATAGATATTTATTCTGTAATGGCTAGGGCCATTTATGTGAACTTCAGGCCCAGAATCTTTCCTTGTTTTAGTCCTGGCTTTTGTATGTATTTATTATTCAATATTGACCATGGACCTTAATTTAAAAGGCAACCATATGGCATGAGTGCACAGTCTGTCAAAAAGCAATGTTCTCGGGTATGAACTATAGCTATCGTGTTGAGTGTGGGAGCATTGAGCTGACTCATCGATTTTTACTCTTACCCATAGTTAAATTAGCAAATTCATTTTGCCTAGTTATTAGGTGTGTTATCATTTTGGTTGTTAATATCTGTGGACAGGAAGTGTGTGTATGTGCCGTTAGTTACTAATTGCTTACCAATTATTTGAGTTACTAACTGCGTGTGTGTGTGTGTGTTTAATGCTAATGCCTTTGTGCTACGCGTTTGTGTGTGACCCCACTTTGTCCAGCTGGAACGAGTGGCTGCGACTGCCCCTGAAGTACCCTGACCTCCCTCAGAGTGCCCAGGTGGCTTTGACCGTGTGGGACGTCTATGGACCTGGCAGAGCCACACCCGTAGGGGGCACCACTGTCACCTTATTTGGCAAACACGGGTCAGTATTTAGAAGACATGATGGTTCTGAGTTAACAGAAACATTATGTAGGGTTTTTTTTTCTAAGGTTCCGGCGTCGACAAGAGTGGTAGCATGTCAAAGTAGCTCCGTGTCTTTGTGTATCTATCTATCTATCTATCTACAGTATCTATCTATCTATCTATCTATCTATCTATCTATCTATCTATCTATCTATCTATCTATCTATCTCTCTCTGTTTTGCAGATGGGAAGTTTGAACAGCACTCTGAAATTAATTTTGATGGAAGAAGGTCATGTGAAGTGTAGCATGGATTGGGCTTTTATCTGCTCTCAGGCCATCTCTTCAAGTGAATGTTTTCTCTACCCTTCACTCTCCTCCTCTCCCTCTCCTTTCCAGAATGTTCCGGCAGGGCATGCACGACCTAAAGGTGTGGCCTGGCGTGGAGGGGGATGGGGCTGACCCGAGCTCTACCCCCGGCCGCACCAGCAGTTCCTTGGCTGAGGACCAGATGGGCCGCCTTGCCAAGGTGTGTGTGTGTGTACTTGTGCTTGTGTGTGAGCTAGGAGTGTAACGATGCACTAAATCCATGGTTCGGTTCATACCTTGATTTTTTTTAGTCATGGTTCAGTTTATGCTTTTTTGGGGGAAGTGAATAAGAAAAAAGGTGGTTACCTGAAGGAAAGACGAAATTTCACCATTTTAATTGCAGTCATTTTACCGAAGCCTGTCATGGTAACTCAAGGATAGCCTGGAAAATCCAGACCCTGGTAATCTAGAAAGATCAAGGGTCTGGCCACGAACAATGTAATGGTCCAACTCGAGGGGCAGCAACAAGCATGCATTTAAAAATCTCACTGCACGCAATTGGATAACACTAGACCAATGTTTACTGTCCTCCAATGTTGCAGTGCTGTCTTCATCAGTTTAGCTGGTTCCCCGGAATGCAAGGGGAAAAAGTAACGTGCATCATTGCTCATTGCCAGAGTGTCTCGCAGAGACAATTTCATTGTGCTCTCGCGAAGAACTCTGGATTTCCAGGGTAACTCAAGGATAAAAAAAAAAAAGCGATTTTAAAGTTGACATTTTATTGAGCACACTACAGTCTGATGCATTTTAATCACAACTTGGCTGCATTGATTAAACCTGAAACTTTCCAGGAACAGATTGAAAAGGTCCATAAAAGCGATGTTGTCCATAAAAAGGTCCATAAAAGCGATGTGTGTGTGTGTGTGTGTGTGTGTGTGTGTGTGTGTGTGTGTGTGTGTGTGTGTGTGTGTGTGTACGCATCAGAGAGATCAGAGAGACAGAAAGAGAGCTGAAGAGATGACCTGTTCCTAGTTGCATCTTACCCTTGTTTGTTCCAGGGGCCAGACCTGGAGATTCTGAGTGATGTGAGTAGGAATTGAGAGAGAAGGCTAGGGACGGGTGTGTTTTTGTATCTGTGTGTGTATGTATATATGTGTGTGTATGTGTGTGTGTGTTTGGGATGGGTGGGTGGGTCTGTGTGTGTGTATTTAGAATGTACATTAGAATGTGGATGAGTGTGTTGTTTGGGCCTATGTATGCACATATTTCATCTATAGTTGAGTGGATATGTTGTGGTGTGTAAAATTATGCACTTACCTAGTTACATAGTTGGGCAGGTCTTGAGCACTGTAATTAGGTGTCTTTTTAGAGACTTGCTTGTATCTAATGTTATGATTCGCTATTTAACTAGCACTGTCAGTTTGTGAAGCATCCTGGCTGGTTGACTTGAATTTTGCTCACTGCACTGTGTGTGCTGTGCTGACTAACAGGTGTCCCAGGTACACTCTACCATTTGACATGTCCCTGAGCTCTTTTCCCATGTTGGTCATGTGTGTGTTTTGTCAAAAAGACAAGGGTACATGATTTAAAGATAATTTTGTTTAATGCTTTGGATTTATTAAAGTTACATATGCTACTAACTGAATTCTGAGTTTGAGAGTGTCCTTGCATTTGATTGGCTGTTGAGGCACGTTGAGGTATGATGCTTGTGTTGGCTGGTCTGTGCTCACTGCTCACGTGGTATTCCATTGTGGGGTTCTTCCCTCAAGCTTCTGTAATGTGCCCCACATCTTCCTCTCTCTGTCCCTTGCCCACTCTGTGTGTCTGTCATTCTTTTTCTCTGTTCATTTCACTAGTTGACTAAGGCCCATAGGCAAGGTCACATGGTTAAGGTGGATTGGCTGGATCGGCTGACCTTCCGAGAGATAGAGATGATCAATGAGGTGAGATATCTAAAAGAAGACTGACTCACTCTGACACACACACGTATTTATACTTATACTTACGTATACTTATACTACGTTCTAGTCAGTAAAAATTAGACTGTAAAATGAAGAACAGAAGAAAATGTGCTGCCTGGATCATTGATTGGAACATTTACTTTTAAAAAACGGCCTGATGGTGTTGATAAAAATAAAGTGTTAAAAATAAAGTCCTCTGCAATGTCTGCAGCAAGGAATTTCCATATCACCGGAGTTCATCAACTCTATAGTCGCACATCAATGCAAAGAAATAAGTGTTGACTTAGAGGGGAGTGTTTTTTTATTTATTTATTTTCATTGTGTCCCCTTGGTTATATCTGTGGCCTGAAATGCCTTGTATGTGAAAAAAAAAACTTCTTCCCGAAGCACTTTTGAATTTATTTCCTCAGCATATTAGGTCATATCATAGATTATTATGGCCATTATTTGAACGGTGAAAATAATAATAAAATAGTTTTTGAACTTTAATGTCACTAATGATGATTATTCAATGATTCATTTGAATTTAAATATTTAAAATACTTTCACAGCAAAAATTATAAATGCGATTAATTTAGATTAATTAATCACAGAGTATGTAATTAATTAGATTATTTTTTTTATCGATTGACAGCCCTAGTTACTACTATGATTTTATTGCATGATAAAAAAAATGTGTGTGTGTGTGTGGTTGGTTTTCAGAGCGAGAAGCGCAGCTCCAACTTTATGTACCTGATGGTGGAGTTTCCCAGGGTGAAGACTGGCGAGAGAGAGTACAGCATTGTCTACTATGAGAAGGTGTGTGTGTGTGTGTGTGTGTGTGTGTGTGTGTGTGTGTGTGTGTGTGTGTGTGTGTGTTTAATGATGAGAAAGAGAGAGTGAGAAGGAAACAGAAAAATAGTGATTGATAGTTTTCATTCGGGATGAACTTCGCCGATTCACTCATCACTTGTTGCCTCAAAAATTCAAATTGTACTGGCTTTGTCGGCAGTGGTTATTTAGCCTGTAATTGCTGAATTGAGTTAACATTTCATGGTCTGTTGTCGCTTGCAGTCTGAGTGGGCTTTAGAGCTAGCTGCTGACTGGATAATGCTTACCGAGCTGCTCAATGATGAGCATTGTGAATGCCTGAATACTGGCTGTTGATTGGTTAATGGTGTTTATTTCTCATTCCTGATAGGATGGGGATGATGCCACCCCTCATCTCAGCAGCTCAGATATTGTCAAAGTGCCAGACCCCCAGATGTGCATGGTGAGAACACACACACACACCACATGTACACACATACACACACCCCACATAATACACATGGATACACACACACACCCCACATGTATACACATACAGTACACACATACACACACACACACACACACACACACACACACACACATACACATATATATATATACACACACTCACACGCATACAGACACCCCACATAATACACATACGCTCTTACATACACACACCCCACATATACAAACACACACACACCCCACATGTATGCACATACACGATATACAGCTCTGGAAAAAAGTTAAGAGAGCACTGCACATTTTTCTGATGTAATTCTGTGGTAGGAGAGTGACATTTTCAAATATAAAATCATATTCAAAATTAAGAGATCACTGCAAATTTGACTGTCAACTCATTCGAATGTCATTCAGCAACCGTAGGATGACATCAGAAAAATGTGCAGTGGTCTCTTAACTTTTTCCAGAGCTGTATACACACACACACACACACACACACACACACACACACACACATACACATATACAGTACACACATACACACACACACACCCCACATAATACACACACTCAGCACATAAACCACATGTTGACATACAGGTAGTACAAAACTGTTAGACTGACATAGATATAGACAATCGGTCACATATTTATTTAACACTCAGCACACCCCACCATCAACACACACACACACACACACACACTTTGCTTTAATATCTTTCGATCTGACAGGAGAATCTGGTGGAGAGTAAGCACCATAAACTGGCTCGTAGCTTGAGGAGTGGACCCTCTGACCACGACTTGAAGCCCAACGCTGCTACAAGAGACCAGCTAAATGTCAGTAAAAAGTAGTATGCTTATAAATGTCTACATGTAAACTGTCGATTTTAACTTCGATAAATTATTAGATTGCATATTTTAAATAATGTTGTGTGTTTTTGTTTTTTTTGCTGTTTGTGTGCATTGTTGCATTGGTAGCATGAAGGGTGACCTGTGTGTGTGTGTGGGTGTGTATGTGTGAGAAATGTGTTAAAATGTGTGTGTGTCCTTGGCAGATCATCGTCAGCTACCCTCCAACCAAGCTGTTGAACTCTGAGGAGCAGGACTTGGTGTGGAAGTTTCGCTACTACCTCACCACTCAGGAGAAGGTCTGTGTGTGTGTGTGTGTGTGTGTGTGTGTGTGTGTGTGTGTGTGTGTGTGTGTGTGTCTGTGTGTGTGTGTCTCTATGTTCTATTTTATGACTTCAGTGACACAGTAGGCAGTCAGTGCATGACATTACTGCATGAATGAGCAATATGCCATAAAATTATTATATGAGTGCAATTTTAAAATCAAACTTTAATGTATGAAATCATTTATTGAAGGAACTCTGTGTTATGTGGAAATTTGGTCACCAGACATGTGCACATGTGTGGGCTGTCTTCAACATGCAGTGTGTATGGATGCCTGCTCCCCTAATATGGAGGATTCTGTGGGTGTGTGCTTGGATATGATTTGTGCATTTGTCCGTGACTGTCTCTCTCTGTGTGTGTGTGTGTGTGTGTGTGTGTGTGTGTGTGTGTGTGTGTTTGTGTGTGTGTGTGTGTGTGTGTGTGTGTGTGTGTGTGTGCGGATGCTCTTGCAGGCCCTGACTAAGTTCCTGAAGTGTGTGAACTGGGCGCTGCCCCAGGAGGCCAAGCAGGCGCTGGAGCTGCTGGGGAAGTGGAGGCCTATGGACGTGGAGGACTCACTGGAGCTGCTCTCCTCGCACTTCACCAACCCCACCGTCCGGCGCTACGCCGTGGCCCGTCTGGAGCAGGCCGACGACGAGGTGTGTGTGTGTGTGTGTGTGTGTGTGTGTGTGTGTGTGTGTGTTGCTGAAGTTGTTCTCATCCCTGTTCACCAACCCTACCATACAACGTTATGCTATGGCTCATCTGCTAATGGCCTGTGTGTATGTGTGTGTGTTAGGGGTGTCACGATTCTCCAAATCCTTGATTCGATTTAATTTTCGATGTTAAAGTCACGATTCGATTTAATTTTCAATCTTTTTTTAATAATGCTATTAATACATTCCTTATATGTTATTTACTTTTTTTGGCCTTTTCCTATTCTGTTTCGGGGGGCTTTTATTTTGAAACTGCTTTTTATTTTGAACCGTTCCAACCGTGAGGTTGTAAACAGAACAAACATTAAACGGAGATGTCAATATAGTGAAATGATAACACAGAATGATAATTTGATTGTTTCAGCACACTGAGACCCAAGGTTAGTGTTCATGGATGTACTTATCAATGTGCATTTTAAGCCTTAAAGTAATTTTGGACTGTAACTAGATCATCTTTTCACTAGCTAAGTTGAGTAGGCTAAGTTAGTGTTAATTGACGTAAATGAACGACAAAATACTTCCACACTGGTGATTTCAGAGTAGCAAGAGGGGCTTTGATTTTGGTCGGTTGATGTGTATTTTTTAACTGGCTGCAGCCTAAAATTAGAGGAGTGTTGACGCCACAGTTCAGCACATGTGTGTGTGTGTGTGTGTGTGTGTGTGTGTTTGGTCTTGGCATACATGCTGGACGTAACATTGGGGGTGTGGCTGCATCGATTCTACCTTTGAGTTCGAAGTTCGAGATTGAGATGTAATTTCAATTGATCAAAATCGTGACACCGCTACGTGTGTGTGTGTGTGTGTGTGTGTGTGTGTGTGTGTGTGTGTGTGTGTGTGTGTGTGTGTGTGTGTGTGTGTGAAGGAGAGGCTGAAGTTGTTTTCATAACAGACTGATGATTAAGTGG